>NC_069710.1:12759585-12857085 GCF_027358585.1 Pangasianodon hypophthalmus | reverse complement strand
TTTAGATGCATCATAACACAGTAGAAGAAGAAGAACACACCTGAAGAAGAAGTTGTGCTCCAGGAATTCGTCAGTGCGAACGTAGGACAACGGGAACAGAAAGTTAACAGCCATGAAGAGAGCGCCGTAAACGGGAACCATCTTTAACCTGTTCAGGCACGGCGCTTTACACGGCAGCGAGAGAGGATCGGTCTGTTCGAGCCAGTCCACGTACGTCTGATAACGGAAGAACGGCCCTGAGAGACAGAGAGACAGAGATGGAACGCCGGTGGAACGCCTTTTCAGTCACCGTGGAAACCTATTTACGCCACAGCGCAACCACATGAGTGACGAATATTTCAACAAGGTTTTGTTACTGTTACAACACAAAAATATGGTCTCCTGAATTAAAGGTGCATTAGGTAAGACTTCTAGGTACGACTGGTTAAATAGGAGGAGCTGAGTAAGATTTGAATGATTTTCGCGCCCGCCCTCCTTTCCCCAGCCATGAACACAAAGCGGTGGTTCAACCAGAGCTAGCATTCTAACTAGTGTTAGCATTAGCAAGGATCGTCATGACATCACTTTCGAACGTGCTATATAACACTGTAAATGTAATGATTTATGAGAATGGTCACAAGTGTAGTCGCTGTCCCTTCTTTTCTTCGTAATAAGCTCTTAGGAGTGCTAAGCTGCGGTGTTAGCATGTTAGCAGGGGGCGGAGCTAAAAGGTGTGAGGGAGTGTCTAGGAAATGACTGACTTGATGGCTGTGTAAACATAAACATGCATTCCAGACCTTAACGCAGTTTTCCAAAGGAGGTTTCTCAGCCATGTAATACTTTTCTCCTGAGGTCATGGCTTAAACCATCATTTTTTTTTTTTAATCACATTCTACATATTTTCCAGTTTATTCATGTTATCAGTAAGAAAAGAAATGGATTATTGCACCTTTAATGGAGTGATAACATGTAGGAAGTTGGATGACCAGTTGGGCCATTTGACCCCGTACACAAATTACCTGTCATGATCCCAATGTAGCAGTAGCTGTAAGAGATGATGTCATAGAGGGAGGGCTCACGAGAGAGACGGCCAATCACAGGCGACTTGGAGAACGAGCTCACTTCCTTTTTCTTCTCAAAGTGATAGCTCTGAATCTCGTATGCCAAACTGACCATCTGTTACACACGACACGTTACAGATGTATCTTTCTTTTCTTCATTCTGTATGTTTGTCTATTCTTTTTCTTTTCATTTCTAATTTTTTTTTCTAAACAATTGCACATGCAGTTACAATTATAAGACAAGAGCAACGAGCCGACATTATCGCTGACCTTCAGGGTGAGGAGAAGCTGGATGGCGTTGGCGAATGGTGATGGAGCTGTAAGTCCGAACCATGTGACCATACGAAAGAATAAAAGATAGAGGAACGTCCATCCGAGAGAAAGGTGTGGAGCTTTCCTACAAAGAAATAAACAATATGCAAAATATTACATATATATTTAAAGAAATAAAGTTTTTTTTTTTTTTTTTTAATAAATAAAATCAGTGAGTACATACCGTATGAGTGGACTTCAGAGCAAGGAGTCAAAAGTGAAGCCAAAAGGTCTCTGAGGCCCTCTAGTGTCTAGCCACAGTACAATTTTTAGTCCCGCCCATTCCCATGTTACTGAACGGAGAACAATTAATGAACTATTTTCGGGTTCAGCTGACCTTGATATCTCGCCCAGTATTTTTCCTTACGATAAATGTGTCTATAGAAGTTATTTGGTGATAAATAAAACTCCTGACACTTCTGTAGGAAAGACGTGTCCAGACCCCCAGCGGGGAATTCTCTCCAGTATGTTGCTCATTTTGATGTCTAAGCTAGCTTATCGTACTAATATTATAACTAGCCAACTAATCTGAGTGAGTGACGGGACAAACCAAGGCAGCTAACACTAGCTACTTCTAATAACAATTTCCGATTTACTGTATGACTTTAGCCAGTCTCTCAGTTTTAAACGAACTCCACTGACTGATCGAGTGAAGCATAAAAGAGCACTTCTCCATTCAGATGTGTAGCTTAGGGCAGGTGTAGCCATGAGGCTACATGAACATCACGGACAGCGACGATATTTTTCCTCGAAAAATAGTTTGTGTTGAATGTAAACGTTGACTGCTGATTACCAGTGTATTTTCAGTTGGTACCTTACATTCACTACTTATACTTACATTACTTTGTGTAACATAATTAGCCAATGTCAGCTAGCTAGGAAACGGTAGCTTAGTCAGTCATGACGCAAAAATTTTATGACTACAGTTTAGAATTTTACATAATAATTAACTGCCATTCTGAGTCGCTCTTCAGTTAATCTCACAGCACACGTGCTCCCGAAACGAACGACTAGAGTGTCCATCATCAATATGGGTGGGCGAGAGGCGGAGCCACTGTCGCGTATCTATTGCGCACACAATTTTTGCAAGATGGTAACTTCCATTTTGACCAAAAAAAAGGCTTCAAAACCGCATGATGGGTGCAAACGGTGCCATGTTGTCCACTCATAGATATACACGTCATATGTCACATATACGTGTCACACACACACACACACACATACACATATATTTAAATAAAATAGACATATAAATAAATAAATAAATAAATAGTGTATATTACTGAAAATGAATTTAAAAAATAATTTTACATATATAAAATACAATTCCCAAAATATACGCTTCATAATTATTAGACACGTTTTCATTACAGTGCTCTTCTTTGAGCAGCAGACTGTGGTTTTGTCATATTAAAATGTGTCATTTGCATAGAACCATAGATAAGGGGGGAAAAAAGGGAACAGGAAACCAGTCTAACATGGAACTCTAATAATGAAATCACTGAAAGCTAACCATGCGATGACGAAAGGCACGACCAAGGCCGAAAAATCACCTTTACGTTTTAGAAACACATGGACATTACCTGTGGATATTCAATTCGATTTCAATGTAAAGTGGGCGGGCCTAAGGTTGTGGTAAAAATCCGGACTCACACACACACACACACACACACACACACACACACTCACCTCCAGTTGACTCGGATAATCAGCCATGTTCCCAGCACGGTGCACAGCGAGTGTAAAGTGTGTATCCCGGACGTGGCAATGGTGAGGAGGAGACCCAAACTCAACGCTGCCCCCTGCTTCACTGGAGGACCTGGTACACAAAAAAATGTATATAAAAGATCCAGTAATGGTAGAACCCGTCACCGGAACGCGTCCTGCTGAGAGTCGGGACTTACTGAGGTAGCGGAACAGGACCCCCACAGGTATGGATGCGGTGAGGATCCCCAGGTACACCAGCTCATCTGGAGACATTTCTCTGTTCACAGTAAAAGGAAGTAATCCTGTGAGTGATGCCTTAAAATAGCAGAGGGCCTACTAAGAACACTAACTAGACATGAATTCTACAGTGTGAGAGCCAACATGGCCGACATTCTACTAAGAACACTAACTAGAGCAGTTGAGTATTTGGGACAGAATCTTGGAATAACAAAGGGTTGAACAGGAACACTAACTAGATGTGAACTTTGTGACACAGTATGAGACACAGCCTAAATGGATCATGTTCTAGCAAGCACTACCTAGACAAAACATTTAGGACAGAGACCTAAAATGGCTGACATTCTTGGAAAAGAACAGCAAAGGGTTTAGTAAGATCGCTAACTAGTTGTGAAAATGGCTGACATTCTAGTTAAGAACATTAACTAGGGTTAGAAGCATTTGGGACAGAGCCTTAAAATACTTAAGATCACTAACTAGATATGAATTCAAGTGATTGAGACAACCGAAATGGCCACTATTCTAGGAAGAACACTAATTAGATGTTAATTTGAGCTGGTTAACAGTTTTAGTAAGCAGAACAGAATAAACATTTTAGATGGAACCTTAAACTTTCAGATGCACTAGTTATTTTTTCGAAGTGCTGTTGTTTACGCTGCATTTACATGCAATGTAAAACAGGACATGTCTGATATAACGCTCGCAAGCGACCACAGCTATGAGAGATAAGAAGCTCAGTTCAGAAAAAAAAAAAAAAAAAAAAAAACACTCTCTGATAAGCAAATGATGGAAGAATCTTGTTTCAGAGGTGACTCACTCTGGCATTCATTTATGATTTATGATCTTCTCACTTGTTCGTTCAAATGCAAAAGATGTTTTTGAGAGTTTTGAGAGGAACAAGAACAGAAGTGTAAATAATGAGCATATTAGGTGTATTTCAGCATCGCATTATTGTCTTCTTGTTTATTAAGTTGTTCAGTTAATATAATTTATATATCAAAATATATAATATCAGTATTTTTTAGAGAGTATCATGGACATCATTAGGACTGTGAGAACACTGACTGACTCCACTGTTAGTCCATCTAATTGTATGCGATTTCTCCCGCAAATCTTTCAATCCTTTTCCAGGTTACATAACTTCATTTTGTAAAGAAAAAATGTATAAAAACATTTCAAAACAATTAAGAAGGTGATGAATATCATGAATCGTGCAACCGGGGTACTGTGATTATAAATTCACCATTCACGTCACAAGATTACACCTTTCAATAATTAATGATCATTTTTTTTTTACAGGCTCCTGCAATATCTATTACAATGGTGAGTATTGCAATAATTATTATAAATGACTGAAATTAATAGTCTAGTGTCTGTATGAAGATTTCCAGGAAGATGTAGACAATTTATTTTATCAGCATTTAAGGCTGTTTTAATTATCATTATATGTTCTTCACCTAGTTCTATTATATTAGATGTTGTTGTTGTTGTTTTTTTTTAGGGGGGGGGGGGGGGGTGTCACATCTGTCAATGTCCATGTCACATTTTTCACAGAATACACATCAACAAATGAATGGTGTAACCAATTTTAGATACTTTTATATAACAGCTAAATGTTATTCTAAAAATGTTATCATATAAGTTTAAATGTTAAATGTTAGAAGTTACTTAAAAATGTCTGCAACATGTTAAAGGGATCTGCCCACTACTAACAGGCTAGCAAGTCATAGCATAGCATAACAGTCTGAACACAACAGGACGCTTAAAATAGCATTTTAAACCTGGTACTTCTTTTCTTAAATTTAAAAATGAAAAGAATTTTTTTTTATTAATACTTACATGTGGCAGGTTTAAACGAGTTCCTGTGTTCACTTTAGGCACAGACTGAGTGAATCACTTCCTGTTAGCAAGCCACACGCACGCGCCCATTGGTCGACGTGACGGTTCGATAAACTCGAGCTCTGATTGGCTGGTTAGTTTCCCCGCCTACCGCGCGAGGACTGGCGGAAATTAGAAAAAAAAATTTAATGATAAAAACGAATCAAATATTTTATAACATATTTTATATATTTAATATATTTTATAAAATGTTTTATAACATCTGGTGACTTTCAAGTACAACAAACACAAGTCGGAAATTAGTGGTACGAATTTCGTGTGCGTGTTCACTAGGAAACGGTCCGCGAGGTCACGTGACGTGGAGCAAACTGACTCGCTGCGAATCGAATCAGTGAATCAGCGAATTTGATTCTGTTTTGACTCAGTGCTTTGACTCAGACATATCTACTCCAAACGCTGCTCTCCTACACGACCAAACATTTCTAATCGAACCCCACTCATATCAGTTCAGTGACCTACTCTATGCTCAGAACAGAAATGAATGAATTTTAGTGTAGAATTTTAAAGTAATTGCTCTTCAGTCACATGATCTGTCAATATAATTGAACCAGTAGGCTATTTTGATGCATTATAAAAAGGACATTTCAAATTGGTAAATAATCAACCCCCACGCAGTTTAATTCATAGTGACCTACTCTACGCTCAGAATAAAAATGAATAAAATTTACTGTAGAATTTTGTATAAATTGCCATTCAAAATCACAAGATCTGTCAATTTCACATAGAGCCAGGATGCTATTTTAATTCATTATAAAATGGACAATTCAAATTGGTAGATGATTAAACTCACTCATATCAGTCTGCATCACATTAGAGCTACTCTATGCTGAAAAATTGATTAATTTTACTGTAGAATGTTACTGTATTTTGCCTTTAAATATAAAAGATCAGTCAATCAAACTGACCCAAGACAAATTTAATCCACTATAAAACCGCTCACTTCAAATGATTGACTATTATGCTCTAAAAGGGGATTCAGAAAAGTGCATTGGTACAGCACTGGGTTCATGGGTTTGATCCTGAGCTTGGGTTTTTTCTTCTAAGAGTTTCACCTGCTCATGTGCTTTTCCTTTGGGTTCTCTGGTTTTCTCCCACGGCCCAAAAACACACAGCTAGGTGGATTGGCTATGCTCAATTCAGTCAACCTACTGTATTCCTATTTCATGGTATATTGTTTCTGACACCCCTCACACCACTCATATTGATAGGACACATTGGAGGCATTGTCACACACTTTAGCACAGCCAAATCATCCAAGATCAAGGTCATACCCAGGACCCTGAGGCTGACAACTGACTATTGGGTAATACTTAATTCCTAATCCATAAATATGTAAGTAGTTAAAACTTAAATAATTAATTAAATGCTTAATAAATTATACTACTGAAATATTGAATAATTGTTTTTTTTCTAAACTGATAAAATTTGATATTCAATTTAGCAACATTGTTACTGTTAGTAATAATCTATTAAACTGGTCATTGCCAGTGCAGTCAAGATTTCAACAAGATCTTTTGGTATGATGGTTTATCAGTTTGAAATGTAGTAGTTAAACGTCTCTTGGCTAAATTCAATTCATTGATCTTTTAAGTCGAAATATGCTAACGAGTACCTTACTGTGAACTGATATAAGTGGGTTTGATTGTTGATTGGGGAATTGAAATGTCAAACTCATAATAGACTACAAAGTGCCTGACAGAGCCAGTGAATCTGAATTCAATTACTTTAAAATTTGACAGTAAAATGAAATTATCTTTATTGTGAGGATAGAGTAGGTTACTATGAACTGATATAAGGGGGGTTTGATGGTTTACCAATTTAAATTGTCCATTTTATAATGCATCGAAATAGCCCCCGGTTCAATTATACTGACAGATCTTGTGACTTTGATTAGAATTACTTTAAAATTCTACAGTAAAATGAATTGATCTTTATTGTGAACTGATGTAAATGGGTTTGATCGTTTACCAATTTGAAATATCCCTTTAATAATGGATTAAAAAGTGCCTCCTGGCACAGTTATGTTGCCATATTACATTAAAATTCTACAGTAAAATGAATTCATTTCTATTGTGAGCACAGAGTAGTTCATGTCCCTATATTTCAGCATTAAGATGATGTAAAATATTAATATTTTGGTGTCAGAGGCTTTCTCTGTGAAATGATCCCCCTATACTTTTTAAAAATGTATTTATGGTTAGATTATTATTACTATTAAATAACAATAACAACAACAACAACAACAATAATAACAATAATGTAAAGGATTATATAAACTTTTATCCTGTATACTCATAGATACTGTGAACTATTGCGTGTTTGTTTTGTTATTTGTTTATTTAATACGATCATTTTGTATAAGTTAAATTTGGTTGTGTAGGAGCTCGCGGGCGCTCGTTCTCGGCTTTAGGCGCTATTACCGCTAAGTGTCTAAAAGCCGCGCCCCTGAAAATTGACATTCCGCTAGATTAACCGGGCTTTCAGGCAGAGCGGCTGGATTAACCGCAGTAGCTCCCCGCCCGTGCTGCGTTCACATAAAGACGACTCGCACGCGCCCTAAACAAGGTAAGGTAAATAAATAAATAGATAAATAAACGCGCAATTAAATTAAATAATAAACTGCAACTTTTTCTACAGATGTCAAGGAAAGTGATTGAACTGTTTTACGACGTGGTTTCACCCTATGCCTGGCTGGGGTTTGAGGTGAGTCTCTAGTGTCTACTTTCACTGTGCATCCTGACCTTCTGCCACACTGAAGAGGAAAGAAGAAAGCTCTGTGAATTCTAATAGGTTTTTGAAGTAAAGTTTCTAAATCACCTTAAACTACAGGTGCTGGATTTTCCCCTGTCCTGCATCACTGATTAACCAGGTGGGATCAGGTGTGGATCTTGCTCATAAAATAGTCATGAAGTATTATAAAAATATGAGAGTGAGTCAACTGATTCACCGATAGACACAACATAATCTACTCAGTTACATACATACTACTTGTGTAAAATGTGTGAGTGAAGACCACCTCACATGGGTGCTAGTACTGATGCCAGGTGTGACAATGTCAAAATTGCAATAAGTTTTACATCATCATGCATACATTTTCTGCTGAATATCTGATTCCTGTGGTTAATGGCATGTTTTTCTCTTGCCTCCTCTGGGTTCAGGTGCTGTGTCGCTACAGAAATGTGTGGAACATGGAGCTCAAATTACGCCCCGCACTTCTAGGGGGAGTCCTACTGGCATCAGGTAAATAAAATACAGCACACTGATGCATAACTACTTAACTTTTTCCAGAGCATGCCCCGTCCTAGTCTCAGCCTCAGCCTTTCCTAGAGTCTGATATACTTCATACACTTTTCTGGCCACAAGCTTCAGAATCATTTGGTTGGTAGTCTGATTTCATTGGCTGATGAAATAATCCTGCGTGCCAGACGGCTGGCTACGGGAAGAGCTCTGTGATTGGTTGTTTGCAATGTCTGTCAAATGGTCTTGTTTCTCTAATGAGCAAGCTGTTATAATAATATATACAGTACTGTGCAAAAGTCTTAGGCACATGCAAATAAATGCTGCAAAGCAAAGATGCAAAAATACAGCAAAGATGCAAAAATAATGAAATTAAAGGTTTCTACATTTAAAAAATACTATAAAGAGCAGTAAACAGTAACCAGTGAAACAAAGTCAATATTTGGCATGATGATCCTTTGATTTAAAAAAAAAAAAAATAGTAGTCTCAGGTACAATTAGTGCAGTTTTATAAGGAAATTAGCAGTAAGTTTTACTGAGCATCTTGCAGAAGCAGTCACAGTTCTTCTGGAGACTTTGACTGTCGCACTCGCTTCTTATTTTTGCAGCAAAACCCAGCAGCCTTCATTATGTTTTTTAACCAATCTAATGTGTAGAACTGTATAAGAGCATCAACGGTGCATTAAATGATTGCTACCACTTTTATATTATAATGCTTGCTTTCAATACACCCCTACCAGGGCACATAAAAATTGGTGTGTGTGTGTGTGTTTTCGCAGGAAACAGGTCACCTGTGATGGTGCCAAATAAAGGTCTGTACATGATGAAGGATCTGAACCAGCTGGCATCTTATATGAACGTTCCTCTGCAACACCCGTCTGACCCGATTGAGGTTATGTTTGGTAAAGGTATATATATATATATATATTTTAAATGTCCACATTTACATAATTTGCTCTGTTTATAGTTGCTATATTGTAAATAATAGGAACCAATTTTTTTTCAGGATGTTCCCCTATGTTAATTGTAACTATAAATGGATAAAAAAATATTACACGCCGTTCAATAATAAATGAAAAAATTTTTTTTAATCATTTTCAAATTGCTGTGTTAAAAGTGAAATAAAACACTTCAGGGTGTGCTGGTATTGGAAAATAATCAGCAATAATTGGATCTTAGCTTCACGTTGGGTCACATCACACCCCTTTACTGTTTTACTCCTAACATGATATATAACAATTTGTAAAGGCAGGAATACGTCACACTGTTGTTAACTAGCTAGCCAAGTTTGATATCTATCTATCTATCATCTCTCTCTCTTTCTCAGGTTCTCTCTCTGCAATGCGCTTTATAACAGCCGTAGCGGAGAAAGAGAAAGAGAAAGATAACGATCGCCTTTTGGAGAATGTTTCTAGAGAAGTGTGGAAGCGAATCTGGAGCACGGATCAGGACATCTGTGAGCCAGCGTCTCTCTCTGAGGTAATACTTGTGTTGGCGAAACCATTCTTGCGTATGGTAACCAGTAAATTATATCAAATTATATGGAGGAAAAAACATGCTCACTACTCGGTATTCTGTTGAACCGAAACTGCCTTTTTATTTGCATATGTCCTTTTATGGAAGACAGGTCACATATGACATGAGCAGTGTGAGGACACACCCAGTACAAACGTTAACAACTTGCATACGTGTGTAAAAGTTGTCTGAACTGTTAAACTGGCCTGGGGTGGGTGTGTCTGATAGGATTGGGCTAAACATTTGTGTGTGTGTGTGTGTGTGTGTCCGTCCCATCAGGGGTGACTGTTGGATCAAAAGTGAAGTGATGCTGCACCTTTTATTAGACTGATATGTTGTCATTTTTCACATATACACCAATCAGCACTAAGGGAAGAAGGCAAGCTGTCAGAGGCAGTGTGAAGCTCTGGGCAATGTTCTGCTGGGAAACTTTGGGTCCTGGCATTCATGTAGATGTTATATTGACACATACCACCTACCTAAACATTGTTGCAGACCAGGTACACCCCTTCATGGCAACGCTATTCCCTAATGGAAGTGACCTCTTTCGGCAGGATAATGCGCCCTGCCACACTGTAAAAATTGTTCAGGAATGGTTCGAGGAACATGACAAAGAGTTCAAGGTGTTGACTTGCCTCCAAATGCCCCAGATCTCAATCCGATCAAGCATCTGTGGGATGTGTTGGACAAACAAGTCCGATCCATGGAGGCCCCACCTCGCAACTTACAGAACTTAAAGGATCTGCTGCTACCATCTTAATGCCAGATGCCACAGCACACCTTCAGAGGTCTTGTGGAGTCCATGCCTCAACGGTCAGAGCTGTTTTGGTGGCACAAAGTGGAACCTACACAATATTAGGCAGGTGGTTTTAATTTTATAGCTGATGGGAGTATATCTCATAATTAAAGAATAAAATCAGCTGTTGGTAGTGTCCATGTTCATCCTCGGAGCTAATGTGATGTGGAGCACATCCAGAACCTGCAGAGTTAAATCTCTCACGTTTGTTCGTTTCAGTTGCCTTTCGTCAACAGAAAACAAGAACACGTGACTGTGGTGTGTTTGGTCCATAAAAAAACGGCAAAGCTGCTAATTATTAAGAAGCATCACATGTTTGTCTCGCTACCTCGTCCACTGACATATTGAATTTGTGTGTTATTGCATGTGTATTGAGCTTTTTTTTTTCTTTTTTTTTTTACCATCCTGAAAAATTGAAGAGTACCTGTAATGTTTAAAAATAGATATTCCTATAAACTTACAAGATGTTTGTGTATTTTTATTTGTTGCACAGGCAGGATTGAAGGCTGGCTTCTCCTCTAGCGAAGTGGAAGAACTACTCAGACTGGCCAACTCTCAGGCAGTCAAAGACAATCTGAAACAAACTACACAGGAAGCAGTCAACTACGAGGCGAGCATCAAATCATTTCCTCTTATTGATCACATTTCAATCTATCTGATGTTTAATTCTGTCTCTGTTTCTCTTTCTCCACAGGCGTTTGGGCTTCCTCTCGTCGTCTGTCACGTTGACGGAAAACCTCAGACGTTCTTCGGATCGGACCGGTTTGAGCTCATGGCTCACTGCATTGGTAAATAAGATTTGCATTTACTGTATATTCAGGTGTATTATTGTATAACACACCTAAAAATAATTGGTTGTGTTGCATTTTATCTTTCAGGAGAGAAGTGGCTCGGTCCACAACCTGACAAACCCACTTTAAATCTGTAACAGCATCATGTTTAATCACTACTTCAATATAGTGTGTACCTGCTCCTAATGTGTGTGTGTGTGTGTGTTTGTCTAACATGAGATGAATATGTCTGAACTAGAAGGCTTATTTAGTGAAAGGAGTGAGAAAAAGATTGAGAGAAAGATGGTGGGATGAAGAATGAAAAATATACCAATAGCAAGAAGCTATATCTGCAGGAAGTGATGGCTTGGATGAAGAAAGAGAGAAAAGAGTGATCATGAAGGAGAAAACAATGTGCACAGTAATGAATTAAATGAATAACTGAATTCTTTAAGAACTCTTTTTAAGCTTTCAGACTCTTTTTAAGCTTTTTTTTTTTTGTGTTTGTCCTCACTAGGAAACAGTCCGCACAGTTTTGATTTAGGCTTCGAAGCAAAACGATTCAAGTGACTTGCTGTGATTCGAATGAATTTCTTTTAAATCAGTGTTTTGAGACTGATCTTCCTACTTAAAAGCCGAATCTGTGAAACAGAAGACAAACGTTACATGTAAACAGTTATCATAACTCATATTAATAGCGATTATATAAAATAGAATATATTCGTCCTTATTGAAATGTTGAACTTTGATACGTTTCCCCGCCCCGCTGTCATCAGTGCATTCTTCCGGTCTCAGATGCACTCTTAAGGACAACACGAAGTACGTAAATATAAAAAGTGCATTAATTATCCCAAGTAGAACTCTAAAGTGGTTATTTACACCACTACGCATTTTATCCGCAGACGTCCAACTTCAGGAAAGTGACTGAACTGATTTATGATGTGGGTTTGCCCTACACCTGGCTGGCATTTAAGGTTAGTCTCAACTTCCAAACTTGTTCTGCTGCCTAAGCTAACCTTAACACATTTTGCATCGCAGCTCAGTATTTCAACACTGAGAAATAAGGAAAAGAACTTTCTTCTTTTTCAGCGCAATAATAAAAAAAAATAACAACAGATGAGCCAGTCAGCATGTGAATCTGGAATGACTGACAGCTGCGCAATGTTCTGAACTGACACCTGGTGGAAGCCCCGCCCTCTTTCCCCGTCTCACATCAGTAATCTCGTGCATCATGAAATTTTTTTTAAACAGCATTTGTTTGACCAAAAGAGAGAAGGGAATGCTACAAGGATGTAACATGCGTACAACAAAGTGTCAAATCTAACGCTTTACAAAGAATTTTAACGGTAATGATCATTATAAAGTGATTTAAAACGCTGCTCAGGAGAGCTCAGCTCATAGCAGGAGAAACTGGATTGAGTGTATATACACGGTTTTACGGTAACCACCAGGTATTTGGGGGGGCTGCCGCTCCTCTGTTCTAGTCAAGATGTAGACACTTGGAAAAGTTTGCACGTCCACATTTTTTATTAATTGCTGCACTTAACATCTTTGTTCCTAGAACAGAAAGAATGAAAGTTAACTTTTCTACTTACTTGTATACTTACATGTAGCAGGTATAATCATGCTCCTGTCTTCACCTGAGACTCAGAGTGAGCGAATCACTTCCTGTTAGCAAGCCACACGCACGCGCCCATTGGTCAACGTGACGGTTCGATAAACTCGAGCTCTAATTGGCTGGTTAGTTTCCCCGCCTACCGCGCGAGGATCGGCGGAAATTAGAAATCATTTTTTAAAATAACAATAATGAAAACAAATCAAATATTTTATAACATCTGGTGTTATAAACTTTCAAGTACAACAAACACAAGTCGGAAATTAGTGGTACGAATTTCGTGTGCGTGTTCACTAGGAAACGGTCCGCGAGGTCACGTGACGTGGAGCAAACTGACTCGCTGCGAATCGAATCAGTGAATCAGCGAATTTGATTCTGTTTTGACTCAGTGCTTTGACTCAGACATATTTACTTTATATATATATATATATATATATATAAAAAGTAAAAAGTGTGCTGCAAAAGTGCAACACAGCAGACAAACGCTACCCGTGAACAGTACCTGTAGCTCATATTAATAGCGATTAGCTCGATATATATGATATGAATCACTGCTCCTTTAAGAGCTGAACTTTGCTACAGTTTTCTATTCGTGCTGCGTTTAACCAAGGACGACTCGCACATGCACTAAACAAGGTACGCAAATAATATAAATATAAAAATAAACGTGCAATTCATTATTTAAACTGCAATTCTAAGGTTGTTTAAAACAACCTTTATCCACAGATGTCAAGGAAAGTGATTGAACTGTTTTACGACGTGGTCTCGCCTTATTCCTGGCTGGGTTTTGAGGTCAGTCTCTAAGTCGTTGTGTATTCAGTAAGTGTCTGTTTCAGTGTGCGTTCACGAGCTCCAAAACAAGTTTTTATTTTGATTAGGCTCCACATAGCTGAACTTTTGCCAAACTGAAGAGGAAAGAAGAAAGCTCTGTGAATTCTAATAGGTTTTTAGAGTAAACTTTATATACTTCTAAATCATTTCTTTCTAAACATAAAATCCACCATCATGTTAGTACCTTAAACCACAGGTGCTGGAGTATCCCCTGTCCTGCATCACTGATTAACCAGGTGGGATCAGGTGTGGATGGATTCTGATTGGCTGGAACAAAAACCTGCACCCTAGCTCATAATATGGTCATGAATTATAATTATATATATATAAGATATGAGAGTGAGTCAGTCGATTCACTGATGCACAAAATAATCCAATCACACAACTACGCACATACGTTACTTGTCTAAAATGTATGAAACAATGTTTTAGATCATCATTCATATCTGAAAATCTGATTCCTGTGGTTAATGCCGTGTGTTTGTTTTTTTTTTTTTTTTGCTTCTCTGTGTTCAGGTGCTGTGTCGCTACAGAAATGTGTGGAACATTGACCTCAAATTACGCCCCGCCTTTCTAGGAGGAGTCATGCAAGCATCAGGTAAATAACAAAATGCTTAGACTGAGACTGAATTCCAGAGCATGCCCAGTCCCAGTCTCAGCCTCAGGCACTCCTGGAGTCTGATATCTTTTATACACTTTTCTGGCCACAAGCTTCAGAATCATACAGCTGGCAGTCTGATTGGCTGATGAAATAATCCTGCGTGCCAGACAGTTGGCTATGGGAAGAGCTCCATGATTGGTCATTTGCAATGTCCATCAAATGTTTTTAGTTTTTGTTTTTTTTGTGTGAAAATAGGCGGGTCTTCTCTAACTAGCAAGCTATCATAATAATATATATAATTTTCACAATATTACTGGTTATGATTTCATAAAGTTGTCGTGAACAGTGCTAATCTTCACAGGCACCAAAACTTTAGCTTTGTGCATCAAGATTAAAATCCAGATTAAAAACAGTCTAACATGTAGAGCTGTCTGCAGGACATTAAATGATTCCTACCACATTTATACCAGGGCACGTAAAAACTTCTGTATGTGTGTGTGTGTGTGTGTGTTTGCAGGTAACAAGCCACCTGCGATGGTGCCAAATAAAGGTCTGTACATGATGAAGGATCTGAAGCGGCTGGCGTCTTATATGAACGTACCTCTGCAACACCCGTCTGACCCGTTTGAGGTTATGTTTAACAAAGGTATTTTTTAAAAAATGTCTACATTTACATAATTCACACTGGTTATATCATCATCATCATTCTCTCTCTCTCTCTCTCTCTCAGGTTCTCTCTCTGCAATGCGCTTTATAACAGCCGTAGCGGAGAAAGAGAAAGATAACGATCGCCTTTTGGAGAACGTTTCTAGAGAAGTGTGGAAGCGAATCTGGAGCATGGATCAGGACATCTGTGAGCCAGCGTCTCTCTCTGAGGTAACACTTACAGTTCAGAACGAATGTATCACTGTCCTGATTAAAAATTACAATTCTGTTTTAATTCCTGTTTTTATCTCAAGCACAGAAATAATAGTAATAATAATTTATTCGACGTTGCACAGGCAGGACTGAAGGCTGGTTTGTCCTCCAGCGAAGTGGAAGAAGTAATCAACCTGGCCAAGTCTGAGCCAATCAAAAACAAGCTGAAACAAACTACACAGGAAGCAATCAACTATGAGGCTAGGGTCAAATCATTTCCTCTTATTGATCACATTTCACTCGTATTTGATGTCTCATTTTCTCTCCATCTTTCTCCGCAGGCGTTCGGGTTTCCTCTCATTATCTGTCACGTCGACGGAAAACCCCAGATATTCTTCGGATCGGACCGGTTCGAGCTCATGGCTCACTGCATCGGTAAATTTGATTTGCATTTATATTCAGATATATTATTGTGTAACTTCAAAATAATTCAGCCGTGTTTTTCTTTTTGTCATTTAGGAGAAAAGTGGCTCGGTCCTGAACCCAACAAGCCCACTTCAAATCTGTAACAACACCATGTTTAAGCATTATTTCAATAAAGTGTGTACCTACTCCTAATGTGTGTGTATGTGTGTGTATGTGTGTGTGTGTGTGTGTGTGTGTGTGTCTTGTATGAGACGAATGTTGCTGGACTAGAAAGTTAAGTTCAGGAGAGACAGACTGATTAAGAGAAAGGTGGTGGGATGAAGAATGAAAAATATGCTAATGACAAGAAGCTATTTATAGGAAGTGATGGTTCAGCTGAAGTAGAGGAATGAGTGATTATAAAGGAGAAAAGAACTGAGAAATGAATATGAAGAAAGTTCTTGTAGTAAATGCCTGTGTTCTTCAGGAACTGAGCAAATACAAACAAGTGCTATGTGATTGGTGTTCTTTTATTCCGTCTCTTCAGGTAAGACAAATGTTCACAGTTTTTTTTAATTATAATTTTTCAAATTTTTGACAAAATACAATATGACCCTTTTAGAAAAGCTGAAAAGATCTGTGTAGAAACTAACAAACCGAATCAGGTGTTCGATTTGCTAAAGCTGGAATTAATTAAATTGGCACCAAAAACTAAAACTGAAATACTGCTATACCTACCAAGTAAAAAGAACATTGATTGCAATGTGATTTATTTAAAAATATGTATACAACAGTGTAAAACTGTCATTAATATAAACTGCTACACTATGGCGTAATAATATTCATCAGGGTTGTACCAATATCCCAAGGCACATGGGCGGGGGTAAATGGGGTTGTACCATCTTTCTGGAGAGTAAATTGGATTGTACCTATGGTTATGTGATGTGTGAGGAGTAAACCAGTAAAAATCTGGGTTGTACCATCTTTCAATGGTGCAGGTTCAACTGGATTGTCCTATTGGTGGTAAATTAGGGTTATACCATCACTCTGGGCGTACTGAGGAAGTAAAAAAAAGGTCGAAGGTCAAATATGTCCTTTTTGGCTATAACATATTCCAAATCCTAAAGGTAATTCAACATTTTTAGAAAACGGTGTAGGCCTCTCCATATCCCGCCTCCTGAATGTAATGCTGAATGCTGATTGGCTGAGACGCCCGGAGAAAAGTCTTGTCGTTGGCACTCTTCTCTCCTGATTGGAGTTTGTGTCTGAGATCGGCCAATGAGAAGCGGTCTTGTTCCTTCCAGTGGCAGCAGCCTTTGATGATGGTATGGCTGGGAAAGAAAACAAACAAAACATGCTGTAATTCATTTTTTTCCCCGTCAGGTGTTAAACACTAACGTGGCATTTTATTTGTGTGTGAGACAGAGAGAGAGAGAGAGAGAGAGAGAGAGAGAAGAGATAAAGATAAAGAGATGGAAGATATGGAAAGAGACAGTGAAACAGAAAATACTGACTAAGACAAAGCAAGAGATAAAGAAAAAGCAAGGAGTAGAAAGGGAGAGAGAGAAAGAGAGATAGACAAAAAGTGAGACAGAAAAACATTGAGTTGGACAGAAAGACAGACTGTGTGTGTGTATGTGTGTGTGTGTTAGATGTATGAGGTGCTGTGTACATTGAGTTGGACAGAAAGACAGACTGTGTGTGTGTGTGTGTGTGTGTGTGTGTATGAGGTGCTGTGTACATTGAGTTGGACAGAAAGACAGACTGTGTGTGTGTGTGTGTGTATGTGTGTGTGTTAGATGTATGAGGTGCTGTGTACATTGAGTTGGACAGAAAGACAGACTGTGTGTATGTGTGTGTGTGTGTGTGTGTATGAGGTGCTGTGTACATTGAGTTGGACAGAAAGACAGACTGTGTGTGTGTGTGTGTGTGTGTGTGCGTGCATGAGGTGCTGTGTACATTGAGTTGGACAGAAAGACAGACTGTGTGTGTGTGTGTGTGCGTGTGTGTGTGTATGAGGTGCTATGTACATTGAGTTGGACAGAAAGACAGACTGTGTGTGTGTGTGTGTGTGTGTGTGTAACATACAGTGAGCTGGAGCAGCCGTGTGGCTTCTTCAGTGATTTTCCTCTCTGGAGAAACTGCAGCAGCTCGTTAACGGGAACCTCAGCGAACGGAACCTCACCTGCCGGAGAACAACACTTCAGACATGAAACCAGACAGAGAGAGATAGATAGATAGAGAGAAAGAGAGAGAGAGAGAGCGAACTGAGGGAACTACGAGGAATCATCACTCACCAAGAGTCACCATCTCATACAGCAGCAGGCCGAACGACCACCTTCAACAATCAAAACAGAAAAATGTCAGTATTCTTTCTTTCTTCATAGCTAACTATGTTTCTCAGCTCAATCTTCGCAACAAATGTTAACAAATAATTAGCTAGCTAACAGTTAGCTAGAAGTTTGCCTATTAGCAATTAGCAACCAAACATTGTCTCTTTTTTATGTCTAGTTGTTACTGTTTCATCTTAACACTCTTTGTCACACAGTTAAAAGAAAATAAATTAAAATAACATACACGTCACTCTTTTGGCTCACTTCTCTGTTAGCCAGGATTTCTGGCGCCTGCCATTTTTTCTTTCCGGGATCGTTTTTGTAACTTAAGCCGTACGTTTTTCTTGTGTATACATCGCCGAGACCCCACAGCTTAGCCGTTAGCATCTGGGTAATTAATACACTGCGGGCTCTGATGTTTCCGTGAATCAGATCTTTGGAGTGCAGGAACTCCTGTTCCGAAGGAGAAATCGAACAGCAGTTATTCTTAGAATTAACAGTCATCTTAGGCTAGACAACAGAAAAGATATTTGCTAAACATGTAGTTCTGTAGCCCTTTTGGTAGCTAGCTAACAGCCTAGCTAATTAGCTAATAGCTGTTAAATTGTGAGGAAATACATGAATCCGTACATTGAGATAAAGCCTTGAACATGAACGTGAACATTTCTCACCAAAGCGGAGGCCACCTGAGAGGCCATAGTGAAGATCTGCCTCTCTGTCATCACACCAGAGTCAGGTCCTGCCTGTCAATAATAATAATAATAATAATAATAATAATAATAATAATAATAATAATAATAGTATCTCTTTGTGGGAATTTATATCTGACTTTCTATCTGTGTGAGTACACGTCCCTACCTGTCTGTCTGACTGTGTAATTGTATACTACAGTTCCTCACCTGTCTGTGTCTCTGTGTAAATGTATAATGCACTTCCTCACCTGTCTGTGTCTGTGTGAGTGTACAGTATGCTTCCTCACCTGTCTGTGTCTGTGTGAGTGTACAGTATGCTTCCTCACCTGTCTGTCTCTGTGTGAGTGTACAGTATGGTTCCTCACCTGTCTGTCTCTCTTTGTGAGTGTATAGTACACTTTCTTACCTGTCTGTCGCTCTGTCTGAGTGTATAGTACACTCCCTCACCTGTCTGTCTCTGTGACTGAGTGTATAGTACACTACCTCACCTGTCTGTCTCTCTGTGTGAGTGTACAGTATGGTTCCTCACCTGTCTGTCTCTCTGTGTGAGTGTACAGTATGCTTTCTTACCTGTCTGTCTCTATGTGTGAGTGTGTATTACGCTTTCTCACCTGTCTGTCTCTCTGTGTGAGTGTGTAGTACACTTCCTCACCTGTCTGTCTCTCTGTGTGAGTGTACAGTACGGTTCCTCACCTGTCTCTCTCTCTTTGTAAGTGTATAGTTCGCTTTCTGACCTGTCTGTCTCACTTTGTGAGTATATAGTACACTTCCTCACCTGTCTGTCTCTCTTTGTAAGTGTATAGTTCGCTTTCTGACCTGTCTGTCTCTCTTTGTGAATATATACTACACTTCCTCACCTGTCTGCCTCTCTGTATGAATGTATACTACGCCTCCTCACCTGTCTGTCTCTCTTTGTGAGTGTATAGTTCACTTCCTCACCTGTCTGCACTTCCACAGGTAGCTGAGCAAGTCCTGGTTCTCGAGTTCCTCCATGACCATGATGAGCGGCGCTCGGAGCGTAACGACGCCAATCAGCTCGGGCAGGAACGGGTGAGGACCTAACTGAGACAGGAAGGACGCAAAGCCAAGGAAGGACTGACACTCGGTCTCACTTGCTGAGTCTGAAAGACAAACAGAAGGAACAAATAGATGGATACAAGAAAAAGTTAATGCATTAAAAATTCTGGTGTATACCAAGTTGGGAGACAAGTAACATCGGGACAGACAGACAGACTGACAGACAGACTGACAGACAGATTAAGTTTGTCTATATCCATTAATTTTGTCACTGGGTGCAAATGTGGGAATACACTTTGGAAAATTGCCTGCTCTTTTTCTAATCTTCAGCTGTCCAGTTTTGTTGAGCCTGTGCAGTGTTGTGCATTCTGAGATGCTTTTCTGCTCACCACTGTTGTAAAGGGTGGTTATTTGAATACCGTAGCCTTCCTGTCATTGTGAACCAGTCTGGCCATTCTCCTCTTCCTGCAGAACTGGATGTTTTTTGTTTTTCACACCACTCTGTGTAAACTCTAGAACTTGTGTGGCAACATCTCTATCTATCCATCCATCCATCCATCCATCTAACACAAAGGACCCTGATTGTGTGTCCGGGTCATGGAGCATCTTGGAGAACATAACTGAAGGTTTTTATGATGTAGCAAAGGTACCATGACAGACAGACAGGAGCGCTGTGTACAGAATAAACCACACTCTCACCAGTGAGCACGTGCAGCACGACATTGCGGTTCTCCATGCGTGCTCTGTAGAGAGACACCTTGCTGTCTGACTTCAGCGCAAACGAACTTGGCAGTGACGTCACCAGCTTGAACTTCTCCGGCAGGCGCTGGCGCGGGGCCTCACGCGGGTTCAGCAGCGCAGCATCACCGAACACAGGATTATCAATGCCACGTGCAGGTCCACCACCACGCACTAACGTCGTAAACGTGGAGTAAGTCGACGAGAGATCTAGCGCTATACTCTCTCCTTCTAAAGCATTCAGACCCGGGGGAGCTGCAAGGAGAGACAGACAGATTTATAGTTTTATTGATGTTATTATCACCTTTAATATACAAACCTAAATACTTCGGGTTCTTTAGTCTCAAAGAAACACACACACACACACACACACACCTCTTACATAAAAGTCATATGAACTGATTGTGTGGAGTTAATAATGTGTTGTAATTTTCACAAGATTTTTTCCTTCGATTTTTACATAATACAATTATATTCATGTGAAAATATTTTTTCTGAATGATTCATTTTTCACATGTGAATTTTTTCAAATGATTTTTCACACGTGATATTTTTTTTAATCTTTTTTTTCATTTATTTTTACAAGCTTTTTATACAAAGCATTTATTTCATGCGTGATTCATTTCACAAGATTCATTTATCTTTTTAAATGTATAATTTTTCATATGAATCATTTGATTTCACGTGATTTCCCCCCCCAAATGATTCATCTATTTTCATGTGATTTCTATTTATCTTTTGTCGTACAATGACCTTTTTATAATGTATCTTACTCAAATAATCACATTTCTCTTACTGTTTCTATTACTAGCTAGCGATAATTAGCATTTTGCTAACTAGCTAACTAAAATGAATGGTATTTGGAACACAGCCATTGGTCCCTCGTCTAACCTGCAGTCTGTAAGATGGCAACCAAGTGGATTCCACCAAGCAGAAGTGGAAATGGTTTTGTAAAAAAACATAAACAACAAGCTGATTTGTGACAAAGCCACTGCGTGTCTCTCACCGTCGATCCCGTTGATGATCCTGGTGGGGCCGCGGCTCACTCTGGGCACGTTTCTAGGGCGCACACGGTGCACTTTTTCAGGACAGAAGCGCAGCAGCAGCAGGATTGTGAGTGTCACGACAAAACTGAGCAACAGCAGCACAGGTACGATGATCACTTCCTGCTCGTACATACGCACCTCTGCAGAAACACACACAGATACACAATATGTGATCAATATGCATCAGTGAATAATAGTTACTATTATTATTATTATTATTATTATTATTATTAAACTCACCACACAGTGTGTCTTCTGGTTCACACTCTGTGTATTCCTGAGAGCTAGTTGTAGATGCCATTCTGCATGAAAACTACACTTAACATTTAATCATACACACACACACACACACACACACACACCTATTTGCATTTGTGTACATTTTGCCCTGTGACTGTTATCAGGTGGTTAAGCAAACACAACACGGCTAAATGACACAGGTGAACAGATCAGTTCTGGTGCTCTCTCTAGCTCTGTCTCTCACACACACACAAACAAAAATACACACATACTATCATAATAAAAAAAGCTGACAAAACCTCGTTCAGCTTTACGCCATGAAAGAGAACCCGGACACCACAGTGGATATGATACAGGGAAAGATTCGAGCTACCAGTTTGGATTATAGTAACATTTCTTTTCATATACAGTATTCTACATATATTGTGGAATTTCTCAAATTTATTAAAGAACTATCTAATATAATATATAATATAAAATATAATATATAAATATATACAATGTTTATAGTTCCTTTTAATGTTGTGGAGCGTCCGTGAAACAATTTAGCTTCTTTATCACTTACGATATATCACAGATGAACAGTTGTTTAAACGCAGCTTGTCATGTTACCGAGAAAACGAAAAGATTGTTACGAAGTGCTGACACTGGAGACTCCTTCCATAAATGTTAAATAAATATCTGAAAAAAACGTTACTAAATCAACAATTACATATTTTTTAATGTTTATGTTGAGCGTCCGCTATGTAAGTCTCTGAATACTTTGTTACTATGGAAACGTTAATATATTATGACATATAATGACTGCATTGATATAAAACTGTAACAATCACAGACTTCTGACCAATCAGATTTGAGAATTCAACTTCACTGTGGTATAAAACAAAACTATCATATAGAGACACATGGATGCATTTACAAAAAAACCCATGAAGTTACAATGTCAACAACACATGACGATATCCCATAATGCTCATGAGCCGTATATCATAATGGTAACATTATTGTCTTAGCACCCAGCCCTAAAAAGATTACGTACGTCCCACATGCTTAGAGTTTTCGGCACCACAGGCATTTCAACGTGTCAGAAACCGCGTAAACAATTCGGTCTGAGACACCGAACAACTCTACTAAACCCCGACTGATCATTTAAACATGCAGTTTAATTATGCAGCGCTAAACTGGTAGCTATACGAATGAATTGTTAGCTACAAAGTTAAAGCACCAGACACAACGCAGATCTCGGCGAATGTTGTGTACATTTCATTGTTGGCCGAAATATCCCTTTAATAAAATGTCAGCGACACCAGTGCAACACGATCAAGTGTGTTTAGGGTCATAACAGACACACCCTGAACTAAAGCCTCAAATTACAACATTGCTGCACTAAGGGTGTGTGTGTGTGTGTTTTGCCATAATGCTCTTATTTCCGTGTGTCTCAACATTATATTTACATAGTACGCTTTATTTAAATAACTAATATACTGTCTACAAATTAGATCACTCATAAAGCACACACACACACGCACACACACACACACACACACACACACACGGAACAGGTCCAGGTTTTCCTGTATGTCAATGTGTCAGGATGGCAAAACCTGTCTGTCTGCATTTTTCATTTCTGAAGAACTACATTAACACACACACACATACACATACACAGTGGGGAAAAAAACACCAATCCTGACTTTTCCAATACACACACTAAGCAAAATGTTTGTGTGTGTGTGTGTGTGTGTGTGTGTGTGAGATGTGTTTCTTCAGTGTCTGGATTTTCCCACCTGTAACAACATGACACAGCTAGAAGATGATCCGGTGTAACTTACCTGTGTGTGTGAGTCCGTGTGTGTGATGCTGTCAGCTTCCCTTGTTCAGCATTTTTTCCTCTGGACTTCTCTTACTACACTCTGTCGCTCTGTCGTCCACTTTCTGTCTCTTCAAGACTGTCACACTTGTTTTGTCACTTTGCTACGCCCTGTCCCTCCCTCTCCACCTTTCTCTCGCTCTGCCTCACTGTGCAGGTCCCTCCACCTCTCTCTCTCTCTTACTGTGTATGTCTATCTTTCTCTCTCTCTCTTGCTGTATGTCTCTCTACCTTTCTCTTTTTCACTCTCTCTCTCATTGTATACCTCTCTACCGCTCTCTCTTACTGTATGTCTCTCTATCTTTCTCTCTCTCTTTCACTCTCTTACTGTATGTCTCTCTATCTTTCTCTCTCTGTCATTGTATATCTCTCTACAACTCTCTCTCTCTTACTGTATGTCTCTCTATCTTTCTCTCTCTTACTGTATGTCTCTCTATCTTTCTCTCTTTCATTGTATATATCTCTCAACTTTTCTCTCTCTCTCTCTCTCACACACACACACACACACACACATTTACTGTATATGTCTCTATTTTTCTCTGTCTCTCTCTCTCTTTCACTATCAGGTGCCGCTTTATATTCTCTTGATGAGGAAGAATAAATCTGACATATTAACAGCAGCATGATATTTAAATGTTTTTACACGTCTGTAATAACAATGGTTTTATTTTCGCTCAGCTCATAGAAAGACTTGGTACGTAAATAAATTCTCTGTGTGGAATGTACAGGTATAGTTATGCACGGAAAGTTTCCATTTTCAGACTCGTGCTACGTAGGTGCTAAACTCGATATTCTGCATGTTCCATTTAGATTATTAAGATTACTTGCATAGATCATACCTCTGAGATTCAATGCTGGGTTTACCTTCTCATGCTCTTTAAAGCAAGAGTCAAAAGCATTTGTTTGCAAACTTTATTGTGCTATAGATTCAATTTAAATCTTTTTTTGGGAGATGTGACAACCTGTCAGAAGTTCTCAGAAATACTCCATCAATCAGGCCTTTATACTAGAGTGGCTAGACAGAAGCCACCAATGATTAAAAGGCATATGATAAGGACAAAAGGGTAAAAGATTCACTGGTCTGATGAGACAAAAAAATGTAATTCTTTGGATTGAACACTAAACAGTACTACAAAAAGCAAAAAGATACTGCTCATTAACTAGTAAAACATGATGAAGCATGGTGGTGGCAGCATTGTGAAGAGAAAGTCCTTTGAATACAAGCTGCTCTTGAGTGAACACAACCTCAGACTGGGGTGAAGGTTCACTTTTCAGCACAACAATGATCTGAGGTGAACAGTCAAGACAACACGTAAAGGCTTTGGGACAAGACTCTTGACCCAGCCAAAGCCCAGACTTGAACCCTTTGGAATGTCTGTGGAGAGACCAGAAGATGACTGTTTGTAGACACTCAGGAAGAATGGAAGAAATTGCCTAAATCCGGGTGTGCAAAACAGCAACAATTACAATGTTTAATTTATTAATTTATCAACATCACTTTTTATCCATTTATAGTTACATTTAATGTTGTGTAATGACCACAAGACAAGTCAGTTCCTGTTATAATTTATATTATAGCAGCTATAAAAAGTCACCTCTCTTTTTTACCCCCTCTGTCTTGATGTTAATAAGACAAAAAAAAAACAAAAAAAAAAACTTGCAGCTTGTCACGTTAATGAAAAACTGGAAATCACAAAACGCTGACACTGGAGGCTCCTTCATCATTGCATACGCTTTGGCACGTGATGTCATATCCGGTTGCTGCCCATATTCGTAGTGGTTTCCGAAGAAATTTTGCATGCTGAAAGTCTAGTGTGACCCTCCCCTTTAGTTGTTACTATAGAAACGATATTTATTAACCTTAAATATCAGGTAACAATTTTATATGAATGCATACACATTTCTTGTTGGATTATATTATTTCAGAAACATTCCAGAATGAAATGTGAAAGTGTAAAACAGTATAGTGATCACACACACACACACACACACACACACACACAATCCTGCACCACTTCACTCTGTCAGAGGTTGGCGCATGCGCAGTGTTCATGTTAGGAAACGCTGATTCTGCAGGATTTTAGAGCACTCAGCGTACAGTCGTGCTGCTGTTGTTAATTAGAGCTAAACACCTGCGTTACACTTAACTTCCTTTTCGTCTGATCTACAGACGGATGTTTTCTCTTCTGTAAAAAAGCGCTGCAGAACATTTCAGCTGCGTGAAATGAGCAACGAAAGCGCGAGAGCCAAAAATTCAAAATAAAAGAGCGAGCGGCTTTTAAACATCATTTTTCTTTTTGTTAACAGCGTTTCAGTTAAAGAGCAAAAACAAAACAAAAGCCATGAATTGTCTGTGACATAAAAGCACGTGGGTTTGAAACAAACAAACAAACAATTAAAAGTTTATATTTCTGATAAGCAAGCAAGTAAAAATAACTAACTAACTAACTAAAGAAATAAAGAAATGTTTATATTTCTGGTAGGTAAGTAAGTAAGTAAATAAATAAATGGTTATTTTTTCTGGTAATTAAGTATATAAACAAACAAACAAACAAATAAACAAATGCTCATATTTCTGGCAAACATAACTAAGTAAGTAAGTAAATAAGCAAATAAATAAATAAGTGTTTATATTTCTGGTAAATTAGCAAGTAAGCAATTAAATAAACAAACAAATAAATAAATAGTATTTATATTTCTGGTAAATCATTATGTAAGTAAGTAAATAAGTAAATAAATATGTAAATACATAAATAAGTATGTGGAACCTTTTAGGAAATTGAAACAATAAAAAAAAGAATATAAGTTTATATAAAATGAAACAAATTTTATGTTATTTTTATTATTTTTTTCATGCATTTTTTTCCAGAGATAAAAAGCAGTGCAACTTTCTGTTAAAAAAAAATAAAATAAAATAAAATAAATAAATAAAAGGGTCAAACAACACCAGAGACCAGGACTTTCATCAGAAAACATTAATGTTGGTTCAGCTGCTTCTGCTTTTATGCTTCAGGGTGCCAATAATTCTTGAGGCTGAATTTGGAGGTTTAATGTGTAATATGGCCTTGATATAAATGTACAGAATAAAAGCCGCATCTATAAAATAAACACCAATTTAGAGAAGTAACAGAGAAATTAGTGCATTTAGAATTTTATCTACATTAAAGGTGCATTGTGTAAGATTAGTCTTTTTTTTTTTTTTTTTAGATTATGTCTCTAAGGGTTAAGTGGGTTTGGGTATTTGAATAACATCCCGCCCATGTTCACGAAGCTCCGCCCCCAGAATCTTAGGCGGCCCAATAACTGACAGGAAGTGCATTCAAACACAAACAAACAAGCATTCCGGACCGGATGTCAACTATCCAAAACGGGTTTTCTCAGCGATTTAATAAACCTTTTAATAAACCACAGCTTAACCAATCGTTTGTTAATCATGTGCTATATATCTTCCAGGTTATTTGTACAAGTAAGGAATAAAAATAATCTGCGATTGCACCTTTAACAGCTAGGACTTTTATCTTCACCATGCTGTGTTTCTTAGAGTTGCTTGATTCCTCCTGTGTTCATCCGTTTAGCTGCAGGCTGGGGCCTGGTTTTGGAGCATATTTGCATTTTCAGATCATTTTGTTCCTGTTATTTGACATCATTTGCTATAGACAGCTGGAACTGAGAGATCTACAGCGTCTTCTCTACAGCTAGCGTCGTCTTTATTCGTCGTCTGTTAGCTGTTAGAGCTAATATTAGCTTTAGCTTGCTTAATGTTTTGGGTTTCCTTTGTCGCACTGACGTTTGTTCTTGCTTCCAGGTGCACTCGTTTAACGAAAAAAAAAGACCTTTAACTTAACAATATCCTTTCTCCCTCTTTCTTTTTGTCTTCTTTTAGCTTGCTAATCACAGTACGTTAAAATTAGTTGTTTTTTTTCCCTCCCTCTTTCGATTATTTGGCGCTAATGCGAATATGCTAACTAGCTAGCGCGAGCGGTTTGTTTATTGTATTTAATGACAACAGTCATAAATGTTCACACACACACCGAGGCGTTGTGGCACTTCCGGTTTTTATCTTTTTCCTGCCATTTTATAGCGTCGATTATTGAGTTCAAAACAGCGTCGATTAATCGCGTCGCCTGACTCGCAGCGACCCAGTTGTTTTGATCCGCCTGCGTCACCGAGCAGCTACGCCGATTCGAATTATTTTACGCAGACGCGAACGAATTTACGCAAATTCCAGCCATGTTTCGCTTCCTGGATGACGTCGATGACAATCCGTACATGATGTGAGTGACTTCTAAAAGCTGTTTCTTTTTCTTCACTTTCTTTCTGTCCTGTTTCTTTTTTAAGTCGTAAGTGTTTCATTTATAAAACTGGATGCGTACGAATTTATTCGCAAATTGTTTGCAGGAGCGTTTACACAAGAAACGTTTGTATTCTGCGATAGCTGCTGAGTTTGTGGAAATTTGCGTATAAGAGACTCACTAATGTAAATCTCGATTAATCGACTTTTAATCGAATAATTTATGCCGTTGCTGTGATTTTTTTTTCTTTTTCTTTTTTAATCAATCCTTGGGCCTAATTTATCAAGCCAGATACGAGCAAATGTATTCATAAAATTGTTTGCAGGAGCGTTTACACAAGAAACGTTTGTATCCCACGATAGCTGCTGAGTTTGTGTAAATCTGCATATAAGGAGACTCAATAATGTAAATTTCGATTAATCGGCTTTTAATCAAATAATTGATGACGTTGCTGCGATTTTTTAAAATTTATTTTTTAACCAATCATTGGCCCTCATTTATCAAGCCAGATACAAACAAATTTATTCGTAAATTGTTTGAGGGAACGTTTACATAAGGCATGAGGTATTCATGAAAATCCATTTTGTTCAGAAAAAACATTCGTATCCTCCTGAGTTTGTGTAATTTTGCGTATGAGACTCACAGATGTAAACCTCGATTAATCGGCTTATAATTGAATAATTTATGATGTTGCTGTAAATTTTTTTTAAACCAATCATTGGCCCTCATTTATCAAGCCAGATATTAACAAATTTATACTTAAATTGTTTGCGGCAGCGTTTACCCACGAAATGTGGTATTGGTGAAAATCCAGTTCAGAAAATCCATTCAGAAAAATTGTTTGTATCCTCCTGAGTTTGTGTAAATTTGTGTATAAGAGACTCGCTAATGTAAACCTCGATTAATCGGCTTCAAATAGTATAAGTGGTAATAAGTTGCTGCAATTGTAAATATGGATTACGCTGTGAAGTTTGAATTGCTTATTTATTTCAATTTGATGAACTTTTTATGAATCTCTTTGCCTTTTATGTTTTTTTGGGCTTTACAAAATGTTAACATGCTTGTTAATTTACAGAAGATTGGCTTTTATTAACATATGCACACGAGTATGAAGAAAATTGGCGTTACTGAAACGTTTGTAAACCCGGCGTGAATTTTTAGTTTCGGTTTGGCCTACAAAAATATTTACATAGCTTACATAGCTTTACTACAAAGTTGAAAAATGAGGCTTGTTAGATCTATACCTGTCAACTGAATTCCACTAAAGTAACATCTGGCTTACTTAATATCTGGGAAACAGCATACGGAATAAGAATTGTAAGCTAAAATTCAATATGTTAGTCTTATTGTTAGATTGTGGGATGTTAAATATTAAATCCAACTGACGTGGTATATCAAAATAAGGAGTTAAGTCAATCTTGAAATAACGTGTTATTTAGTTGAAACAGCAAGATATTAAGTTAAAATAACATCTTGACGTTATTAAGTTGAAATAATGATGGTGTCAAAGTTAAGAATTATTATGTTGAAATAATGACATGTCTTTTGAGCATTTTTTGCACATCTTGCACGGCAGCTTCTGTAGCTACCCTGTAGCTATGCTATAGTACGATGTTTTAGAAAACGTAAATCGGTTGGAGACGTAATTATCCTATATTCGATATTATCTTATTTCGAATTCTCAGCACACACCCACTTGTAACATGTTCTTGTGAACAGTGTTGATTTTCTCATGTTTTCTCAGGGACCCGTTCGCAGCACACCGTCGTCAGATGAGGAGTGTGTTCGGGTCGTTCGGGTTTGACCCGTATCCTCTGAGTCCTCAGATCCAGTCGGCCCGAGCTCCCATGCAAGTACAGGTAAACACACCTGTCCCCAAACTCTGTACACTCTTTGCCCGAGTGCTAGCATCTTAAACACTTTGAATCTTCAGGATTTTATCCACTGACGCACTGCCAGTATTTATTACGTAATAAAGCTTTTTTTGTTACATGTTTTAATTTTGGAGATTAAGTCAGAAATAAAACAGAGGGAATAGATGAGTAATTTTAAATGGGAAACAAAACAAAAATGAAACGTTGAATTATAAATACTAAAGACATGTCTGTCTGCATATTGTGTTATCTGTTTATTAATCTGTCTATCTGTCTCTGTAGCCTCAGGCTGGTGCATTGGCCCCCTTTGGTATGATGGGAATGGTAAGATACAATTATTCCACTTTCTTCCTTTTTACCACTTAAAATATCTGTGGCCATGTCAGAGTTGTTTGCGTAGATTGTTTGTGACGAATGACCTAAACCACAACAAGGGTGCCTATTGTTTAATCTTAGTGACCGTACTGAGCGCACTTTGGAAAAATAGCATATAGGAAGTGAAGAAACTTAATAAGAAACTTAAGCAACCAACACAGTTGAGTTTTAGCTATGAAAATAAAAAAAAGACTGGTTCAAGTAAATGGAAAACAAATTTTATGGTAAAGTTATGCTGCCTGATATTGATTTTGCATGCCTAAGAAAGCGACATAGATTTCAATGCCTGTGTGTTTGCAGTATCCATAAATGTGTATGATGTCATAAATCGTGACATAATTTTAGGAAGTAATCATGATGTGAAAATGTAAAATTGGCATATGGATAGGTATGTGTATGTAGAGTTGTGATGTTCTTGGTGTGTGCTGCAGGGAGGAGGATTCATGGATATGTTTGGGATGATGAACGGCATGATGGAAAACATGGTGAGTGACATCACACGTTCGTTACATGCCAGTGATAACAAGAGTGTTGTTATTTTATAAACATGAGAATTTTTATCTGTTCTTTCAAGCTGTTTGTGTTTAGATGAAATGGTTAATTCAGTTACTGTTGACTATTTTGTGTGTGTGTACGCCAAAATGTATCAATTTTTGGATCTGTTTGAATGTGAGTGAGCGCATTGTTGTGTGTTTGCGTGGTATTTGTTAACGTGTGTGTCTTCTACAGGAGAGGTTCTCCGGTTCTCCATCCTGTCAGTCATTCTCCTCCTCCACCATCATCTCATACAGCAGCGACTCCGGAGCTCCAAAAGTGTTCCAGCAAACCAGAGAAATCAGAACAGCACCTGGAGGGGTGAGAGACACACACACTCATATAAAATGACATTAGGAGGACACACACCTGCTTTATGTGGACTCCATTTTTCCACGATTCTGTACGCATGAATGCGCAAACACTCTGACAGCAGCAGCTCCTAGAAATTAGAAATCACTGGATTTCTATCACACACACCTTCTTGTAATCAAGACATTGACAAACAACTGCTTTACAGTTGTTTCCCCATGATCCTACACACACACACACACACACACACACTTCTATCGTAGTGGCTCTGAGAAATTAGAATATCACTTGGAGGGGTCACACTCTCTCTCTCTCTCTCTCTCTCTCTCTCTCTCTCACACACACACGCACACATTCTTGTAATCAAGACATTATGAAGACACAAGTGCTTTGCAGGAACTCTGTTTACCCATGATCGTGCACACACACACTCCTACCGCAGCAGCTCTAAGAAAAAAAAAAAAAAAAAAATAGAACATCACCTGTTGGGGACACAGACACACACACACACAAACACACATTCTTGTAATCATAATACCATGAAGACACACACCTGCTTTATGGGACCTCCATTATCCCATGATCCTACACACACATTAGAAATTAAAACATCACCTAGAAGGGTCTCTCTCCACCCCCCCATCACACACAGACACACACACACACACACACACACACACACACTTTTGTAATTATAACAGTGCACATGCACACACTGTCTCACACATGTTTAATGGGGACCTACTTTTCCCAAGAAGGTAGGTATATAAGACTTGGATAATGAAATCTGAGAATCCACACACACATTCTTGTAATCATGATGTTATCAGGACACAAACCTGTTTTATGTGGACTCCATGTTCTCTCTATACTACACACACACACACACACACACACACATGCTCCTACAGCAGCAGCTCTGAGAAATTAGAACACCTGGAGGGGTGTCACACTCTTTTTCTCTCTCTCTCTCTCACACACACACACACACACACACACACACACATGAATACACACTACTTACCATACCTTTCTTTTGTTTGCATTAAATATTAGCTATTGAATATTATATATTTTTATTGTGTGTGTGTGTGTGTAGATCAGAGAGACACGTCAGTCATTGCGTGACAGTGAGAGCGGAATGGAGCGGATGTCCATTGGCCACCATATTGGAGATCGAGCACACGTGATGGAACGTTCCAGAAACGCACACACTGGAGATCAGGAGCACCGACAAGACTTCATCAACCTGGAAGAAAGTGAGTGCAGCACAGGTTTTAATGTGCGCTTCTGACTCTGAAGTGTGTATCACCTACAGCCTATTGAAAAGTCTGTTTTTCATACTAATCTTGTAGATTGGAGAATACTTTTGAATGTAAGATCATACCTTTCGATTTGAGACCCATGAAGACAGTGGAAAGTTTTAATGGGAAACTAGCAGAGCTTGTCCAGGTGTTAAAACATTTCCATGTTGCTGTACAGTGATAAATGTGTCCCAGATTAGCTGATGTGATATTTCTAAATCACATCACGCGAACCGTACCACTTGTGTAGTCAGTCGTTAAGTGTAACCAAAATACTGAAAGAACTCATAGTTAGATAGTGTTCTTACTATAATATTAGCCTCTTTCAAGCTCCGTGTCAAACGCTGGAATTCACTTAAGGTAAATGTTGACCATTTTAACGATAATTATGACTGCTTAAGTTTTTTTCTGGAACCTCAAGTCTACAGTTTCTAGTGTACTTGCTAGTATGTTATCTGTTTACCCTCTCTGTGTCTCTTTTGTCTCAGGTGAAGCTGAAGCCTTTGATGAGGAGTGGAGGAGGGGAGTAGGGCGCTACATGAGCCCTAACGCCCGTGGCCTGGATTACGGACGGAGCCGAAGGACAGCGGCAGGACAACTGGCCTTACCCGCGCCACCAAACTCCAACTCCTCTTCCTCCCCTCGACCTCCCCACCGTCCCCGCTACGACTGGTGAGGGGTAAATCATTAGCTGAGATAAACTGTTAAATAATTTGTTTTACTACCTTATTTTTTAAAATTTTAGAGCAAACTACCAAACTGGCTATTTATTTGTTTATGTTTAGGTAGTCCAGTGTCTTGACCCTCTGCGTAACTCCACCTAGCTATATTCAATATCTTATTTTATACAACAGTTCTGAAATTCTCAATTCAGCATAGTCAAAAGGTGTTGATTAAATTTCTGTAACAGCAGCTCAGACAGTAGTTCCGGCTGCAAGGCAAGTCACAGGTTTATGTTAATGTGCTCATTCTAATATGTGGTAATGATGCACGCAAGGATTTTCGAAATTAACAGATTAAAAAAAAAAGCGATCATTGACATGGTGAAGCTTTCTGTGAGGAGACATTTATTCTGCATTTTTGGAAGGAGTCTCCAGTGTCGGCACTTCATAATAGTCATTGGTTTCTCCGTAACAGGAAAAGCTGCATATAGACTAGCTAATTCAGTGAAACATTATGCTTTATTTTATTTCGCTATTAGCACTCTAATTATTTGTTATTGTGAATGTATTGTAATGCAGATTTAGTCTGGATTCATTTGAATAATGGAACTGGTTAATTTGGTGTGTGTGTGTGTGTGTGTGTGTGTGTGTGTGTGTGTGTGTGTGTGTGCGCGCGCATGTGCATGCATGCAGGTGAAGGAACCAAGCAGAAGAGCCTCATGATCTACCTGATGATGTGAACGAGATTGTTTAGGAAACCCTGTTCCTGCATCCTGGCGTGAAGTGTGTGTGTGTGTGTGTGTGTGTGTGTGTAAAATGTTACACTGCAGGACTGACACTGTACAGAATAAATAGCTGGGTCCAAAAATCCGAGTGCACTACTGTCTGCTATATAGGCCACATCACAATAGTCTCACCATCCCTGTGGACGTGTCACTACGTAGGTCGTGGTGCATTATGGAGTACAATGTCTGGACCCTACCCTATTGCAGGGCATTGTGGGAATTCCTGTGTGTGTGTGTGTGTGTGTGTGTGTGTGTGTGTGCTGGATATGCTTCGACAGAATAGTGGACTCCAAAGATAGTAAAAAGTTGTGATTTAGGACATACAGTGAGTGTTAATAGTAGTATTGAGACTGCATTCATGTTTGCTTGGTAGTGCACTCTGACATTTTGGACGCTGTGTAGCTTCATCACATGCGTAAACACACACACACACACAAACACACACAAACAAACAAACATTCAAAGTCCATTCCTATGCTTCCAACTCTTAAATATTAAAATGTGTAATTATATACTGCTACACACCAGGCATGTGCCGATATTAAAATTTCATATAACCAAAAATAGATTAAGTTCTGTTGCAATTAACGATAAAAAAATACTATTGATTCATCTCATGCCTTCTCTGATAAGGAAAAACGCGCCACATTCTCCAAAATAAGGACTCTCATAAGACAGCCGTCCTCATATGGAATTGTGAACGAGACACGCAGGACGATCTGCGCCTCCTCCCGACTGGAAAGCTGACAGCATTTTGTGTCAGCAGTGTTGAATATTGCGGCATATTGTATTCTTAACCATCGGCACATGCCTACTACACACACACTGTACAGTTCATTAATGTCTGTGTTGTTGACACTATGCTAATCTGTGATTTGAGCTGTACACTGTTGACTAGTTAAACTTATTAATAAATAAATTAAAGTTGTGTTTGGCCCCTGTCTTGTTATTAACTGTACAGTGTGTGTATATATAGTGTATATATACCAGTCACTTTATTTGGAACACCATACTAATACTGTGTAGGACCCCTAGTTCTTCATGGCATGAATTCCACAAGGTGTTGGAAACATTCCTTTGAGATTCTGGTCCATGTTGGCATGAGTGAGTCACGTAATTACTGCAGATCTGTCAGTTTTGCATTCATGCTGCGAATTTCCCGTTCTACCACATCCCAAAGGTGTTCTACTGGATTCAGATTTAGTGATCAAGGAAGCCATTGAAGTACACAGAACTCATTGTCATGTTCATGGAACCAGTTTGAGATGACTTTGTGACATTAGGCTGTGGCATTCAAACCATGCTCAATTCGTATTAAGGGGCCCAGTGTGTGCCAAGAAAACATTCCCCACACCATTATACCACCTCCACCAGCCTGAACTATTGGAACATGTCAGGTTGGGTTTATTGATTCAATCTTGTTGACACCAAGTTCTGACCCAGGCGACTATTTTTCCAATCCTCAACAGCCCAGTTTCAGTGAGCCTGTGGTCACTCTGGCCTCAGATTCCTGTTCTTGGCTGACATTAGTGGAACCCGATGTAGTCTTTTGCTGTTGTAGCCCATCCACCTCAAGGTTTGATGTGTTGCACGTTCTTAGATGCTTTTCTTTTCACCACATTTGTAAAGAGTGGTTATTTGAGTTACTGTAGTCTTCTTGTCAGTTTGAGCCAGTCTAAAGACTAAAGTTTAGAGACTGTTGTGTGTGAAAATGTGTTGTGTGTGAACATTAACTGAAACTCTTGACCTGTATCTGCATGATTTTCTGCATTACACTGTTGCCACATGATTGGTTAATTGTATGAATGAGCATGTGTACAGGTGTTCCTAATAAAGTGTACAATGAGTGTATATATGACATTGAAATGACTTTGCTAGCTATTATGTGTCAACCCTGTATTCACAGGTCCCTAAACTCACTCATTTTAATTTTATAGGAAATAGTAGCCCTAGGTGCTTCAGGGCCCTATATTTCAGCTCTATGTTTTTTCAATCCTGTTCTTTCATCATGAAGAAAGTATGCCCATATTTACCAAGATACTAATTTTTTGTGATATTTTATATACGGTACATCTGGAACAGTGTTTATGGACATGCTGCTTGCAAAAGGTTTGTTATTAAAACACATTTGAGTTTAATTACTTGGAGGACTTGGAAGTTGTTTATTGGTGTCTGTTCTAAATTAGATTCTGAAGTGTGTTCTGGGGCGTGACCTTTGCTGATCCTATGACCCCAACCACGACCTTAGGAACCCTTTCACACATTCTCTTAATGAATCATGAGGGAATATAAGGGCCAGGGGAACCTGCTCCATCCTTGCCTATCCCTGCTGCTTTTAAACAACATTTTAATCATCATACCAAATGGTTAAAGATCTTTCTGTTTATTCTAGACCTTAGAGCACATAGTATATAGTGACCTAGTTTAGTGTATACTTAGATTAAATTATGTTAGCTACTAATTTTTCAGCCTAGTTAACATTACTAGCTAGCTAGCTAGACTAATGTTACCATTAATGTTCTTAAGTTGTCACTTCCTGATTAAATATGAAATTTTGTTAGTACAGGAAGTAAAAGCAAAAATACAAATTCATGGGTAAGTTTAGTTTCTTGGACATCTTTTTGTCCTTGTGCTTGGAAGAAGAACTGTAACAACACAATAGCAGGCAGTAGCTACATCATCCTAGCATATATTTGTGAATTACCCTGTTACTAAAAACTGAGTAACTATTACCATTTAACCACTGCCTAGCTGGAATTCTGGAATATGTAGCTGGAGTAAAAGGAAATAACTAATAAAGATAACTAGCTAGGTTAGTTCAGGTTTCTTGACTGAAATAGGCTACACTTATGGGATCTGCATTGTCTTTGTGGACAGGTAACATGATGCTACGTCTCAGACTTTTTATGTCAGTGGAAGGATGACCACAAGGTTCAAGGTGAGAAATGACATGATACTGAGAAATGACAGGCATCGCTTTTTTTTTCTTATTTTAGCCTTTAATGCCTGTTACCATAGTGACAACTGCAGTAGGAAAGTTTTATTAAGGGAAAAATAAATTCTACACAGTAAAAAAAAAAGCGTAAGCTTTAAAAACTCATTGGATACTTTTGTAAATAATACAGATAATATAATTATGGCCATTTTAAGTGTGCATTGAAGTGTTCAAAGTAAGAATAATTAGCATATTGAATTACCAGCAACTAGTATGTTCTTATATCAAAATATCAATATATCAAATTATCAATATATCAATATATCAATATATCAAAATATTAATTGCCAATATTATTAATATTTATCATAAAAATGGAATCATATGATGTCAGAAACCTTGAGCCGTGTGTGTACCCTCCAAAGATCATATGGAAACGATGTCCCTGCTATATACATATAGTATATATACAGCTAGAAGGACCAAATGTCCTTACTTGTGTACGTATGTGTGGATAAATACATAGCTGAAGCAAACACATCCACATGCGTACACATGGCAAATGCCAGTAGATGGAGCACCAGAAGAAATAGGAAAAGAAGAAAAAAAGACACACACACACACACACACACACACACACACACACAAAACTCCGCCTGGTTACTATGGTTACAGCACAATGGAAGACGGGACATAAGAGAAATGTAGAAGAAGGGAGAAACTGAGAGAAAGAAGGCTAGACAGAGACGGATAAAAAATATAAGGAATGTGCTAATGTTTTAGGTAAATTTTGCTATATTTATTATGATAATATGAAAGTATTAAATTGTTCCACATTTGTGTCCTAGATGTTTGAGTGTAAATAACTGTTCGCACTGAATGGTGGACTGTATTTGGCAAACAAATGAAGTGTGGTACAGTGCACAATTTTTGTACTATTCCATCATGCACTGTGGAACGGGGGTGGGGGGGCGGGGCTTATATCATTCAACGCTCAGGGCTGACATAGCTATATTTCTATGGCCAAGTCCCCAAATCGCCAAACTTTATAAATCACTACCTTAAAGTAGTTTATTAAGATAAATTCTTCCCAGGGTGGCTTTTTCTCAGGGACCTAGTGCCCTTTCTCTTTCTGGAGTCTTGGTTTCCAGTGATCTTATGTTCACAGGACATTACACTGCCTGAATTCTGTGCTCCTAGGATCTTAGGTTTCCCATATTGCCTTAATCCTGTGCTCCCAGGGCACCATGTTCCTAGTGCCCTATCTGGCCAGGCATTGTTTTTACAGGAACCTATGCTTAACATTTATGGAAGAAGTCTTGGAAGTAGGCGCTTTGTAATGGTAACATTCACTAAGATTTCCACCAAAGGACTGCAGGACTTTGCACTTTCTTGTTTCTCAGTAACATGGCAGCTATTTCATATTAACTTCACAGACTTTAAGTACCTGCTTGATCATGGTGGATCTGGAGCCAATCCTGGTAACACTGAGTGCAAGAATTCACCCCAGATGTGATACCAGTCCATCACCAGGCACCATTCACATTTTATCTGCATGTTTTTGGACAGTGGGAGGAAACCGGAGAACCCGGAGGAACCCACAGAAAGAGAACATGTGAAACTCCACATAGACAGTAACCTGCGCTCAGGATTGAACTCTGGACATGTGAGGGGGCAACACTACCCACTACACCACCGTGCCATCCCTGTCTTAATGTTGTATTTGATTACCTTTGGAAGTGGGTGGTTGGAAATTTGAACTGCATCATTTTCGATTTCTGTGCATTCTAGCTACAAAGTGGGGGAAAAAAACATGGATGTCTCCATGTTCATCTTTTGTTAGCAGCAATATAGCCAGCTAACTGTGATCATGTACTTCTAGAAACAGTGAACCATACAGTCAATGTTATAGATTTAACAAGTTAATATGTCTGTATGTTGATTATAGGGGACATGGTGGCTTAGTGGTTAGCACTATTGCCTTGTACCTCAGGGTTTGGGGGTTCGAATCCTGCCTCTGCCCTGTGTGCAGAGTTTGCATGTTCTCCCTGTGCTTTGGGGGTTTCTTCCAGGTATTCTGGCTTCCTCCCCAATTCAAAGACATACTTTGTATGCTGAATGGCATTTCCAAATTGTCCATAGTGTGTGTGCAATTGTGCCCTGTGATGGGTTGGTACCCTTTCCAAGGTGTCCCCACCTTGTGCCCCGAGTCCCCTGGGATAGGCTCCAGGCTCCCCGTGACCATGTGTAGGATAAGTGGTACAGAGAATGGATGGATGTTGATTATATGTCTGTCAAGCAAATACTAGTATATACAGTGCAACATCATTTAAAATCAATAAGTTCTACTTTGTTGGTGCTGTGAGCAGCCATGTTGATTTGATGTCACTTGCTGAACTCAGGGTTGAGGAGCCCATCCCGAATTTGTGAGTAGAAATTCAGAGTTGATGTTTTCTTTTTTCTACTTGGAGGACAGAAATGCCAAGTTACGAGCTTTAGTCGAATGCAGCAACTTCAAAGAGAAACAAAAAGAGGGTGATGAGGGACAAATGTTTATAGCTGCTTTAACGTAAATGATAACAAGAACTAACTTTGTCTTGCAGATGTTCCATAACATTGTGTTGATGTTCGTGGATCGCCAGCAGTCGGTCTGTGGTTACAATTAACTAGCTAACCTAATGCCCCATACTGCTGATATAGGTAGCTAGATTATGTGGTAAGCAGATTCATAAACATAAACAAATCAACATAAACATTCAGAGATGACACTGAAGGGTATCTTGAACAGGTTCCTCTTCAGTTAAAACGTTTATTGATCCCTGAACATTTGACAGTTTGCATATATTTGTTAGTTAAAGGATGTCTTTCAACAAAACTCTTGCTTGACAGAAATCACACACACACACTTGCTCTCAGTCTTCGTTCGTCATTCACCTTAAGAATATGCAAATATGCAAATCATATGCAAATCACCGAGCCGTCACACATTCTCCCTCCTTCCCCGCGTGCGTGTCTCGCGTTCCCTCAGCCGTGGAATTTTTTAGCTCGTGCCCGCTGCACGAAAAAAAAAGAAGAAGAAGACGAAGAAGAAGAAACACGAAGAGAGGGAGGTGGAGAAAAGAGGGAAGAAAAGGGGGTGGGGAGGAGGAGGAGGAAGGCGCACGCACGCGCGCATCAGAGTGTGTGTATGAGTGCGAGTGTGTGTGTGTTCGTGTGTGTATATGTGTGTGTATGCACAGTCAGTCGGGTTTTCCTGCTGGAGAAGAGAAAAGGAAAGAGAAAAGAAAAGGGGGAAAAAAACCCAGAGAAAGATATGCATGATTTCGCAAAGCGGTCATGATGGGGAGCTCGTGCGTGCACGCGCCGCATGCGTGTGTCCGCGCGTGCGTGCGGTAGGAGGAGAGAAAGACGCGGAGAAAGAAAAGAGAGAAGGAAGGAGGGATTCGGCATCGCAGCGCGAGCCTAGGTAAAGGAGAAGAGGGGAGAAAATGGATGGATACTCCTCCTCCTCCTCCTCTCCTTCTGCTCTTTGTGTGCGTGCGTGCGTGTGTGTGTATGTGCGCGCGCGCCTGGCTGCCAATGTGTATGTCCTGTGTTTCCACTCTAGCTCGCGGAAGAATGTCTGCCTGTGTGTGTGTGTGTGTGTGTGTGTGTGCGTGCGTGTGTGTGTGTTCTATTCGCCATGCTTGTGCGACTCCTGCTAGCTTCTGCTCTGTGGAGAAAAGATGGCAAAAGGAGGCATGCGATTCGTGCTGCACGCGCGCACACACACACGCGCATGTGCGCTGCATTATTGTGTGAGATCCAGAGGTGGCCTGCGTACAGCGGCAGCGCGCGACCAGTTAAGCTTCACTGCAGAGCTGCAGAATTCATACAAAAGAACACAAGCGCGCGCGCGTGTCACAGACAGACCTCTGTCTATGTGTGTGTGTGTGTGTGTGTGTGTGTGTTTGTGTGTCTGCATATAGACTGAGCTATGGTTTTATTCTTGTCTGTCTGTGTGTGTGTGTGTGTGTGTGTGTGTGGACAGAGCCATCTATCTTATGCTTGTCTGTGTATGTGTGTGTGTGTGTGTGTGCGCGCGCTTGCGTGTGACATACAGGCCTGACACCTTTGCGTGTGTGTGTGTATGCATAGACTGATCTATATTATTTATACTTATCTGTGTTTATCTGTGTATATGTGCATGCATGTGTGTGTGTGTGTGTGTGTGTAGACCAAGCTATGTTTCTTATGCTTTTCTACATATGTGTGTGTAGTATAAGCTGTATTATATTTGTTTAAGTGTTTGTGTTATAGACAACCCTGTACCTGTGTGAATGTGTGTTTGTTTTGGTTGTGTATGTGTATATGAGCTGTTTACCATGTTTGTCCATGTGTCAGTGTGTGAGTGTGTGTTTGTGCATGTTACACACAGATGTGTGCAAGTGTTCGCGTAATTGTCAAAACCAGAAATATGAAAATGAGCCAAGAGGAATCATATAAAAATGTGTTACACATGCTGCAGTGAGTAATATTTGACCTTAAACATACTGGAACATAACGTTTTATTTGGACGTATGTCCACTTCTGCAGCCAAGTCTTTCTGGCAGAAGTTTTGCACTAAAATATCTTGGTACTTAACAGAATTCTCGATGTCATCAATCTTCACAAGAGGCCCTGAACCACCAGCCACAAAACAGCTCTAAAGCCTCACTGATCCACCACCATATTTTCAGTGGGTTTGGGGGCCTTTCCTTCTAAAGACCTCTATTTTTTTTGCCTAAAATGCGGATAGTGTTCACGGCCTAAAAGGTTTTGGTGTCATCTGACCACAACACATGATTCCAACTGTAGCTCACATTTTGTGAGTTGCTCTCATGGCCTCTTTTGTGTAAAGCTTGTTACAGAGGTGGCATTATTTGCATTGAATATTTAAATATTCTTTAGAGATGTCAATCATCTTGCCATTCTTACTGTTATTTTACTCAAGAGTTCTTGTGAACAATAGAGGAAAAATTGAGGTGAAATTTTGTTTCATTGTCCATATTGAATAAACACTTGACGGTTGCCAATAATTTTGGTATTGACTGCATGTGTGTCTGTGTGCAGGATTAAATGTAAGTGCATATGCATGTATGTAAATGTGTGAGTTTTCAGATGAACATATTTGAGATCCTTAAACACTCCTTTTACACTGCTGGCTTGTGTGTGTGTGTGTGTGTGTGCTGTCAGTGCTGGGGTGTTGAGAGTGTATTTAATTATCAAGCGGGCTGTGTTCTATATATAGTCTCATACTCTATAAATAGTGTGTGTGTGTGTGTGTGCGTGCTTATGAATGAAACTCAAGGCCTGAATATATTTCTCACTCTCTTTTTCTATCTTCTTTCCTTCATCGAATGTGTGGTATCAAACACAGGTCTTGTCTTATTACTGTTTTCTCTACCGACTCTTTACCTATGACGCAAAAGTGTGAATGAATGTGCACTTTTTGCGCAAACCTCAAACAGTTCCTATTCTGAGGTGGGACGCAGGAGATTGTGCTAGATTGCTAGCTAAAAGACACTTTAGAAATAAGTAGTGAAAAAATAACTACGTTTGTACAACAGTGCTGTTGAATGCTTGATTCTGATTGGTCAGAAGGTGTTGATTAATTTGCTATAACAGCAGCTCAGAGAGTAGTTCCTGTCGCAAGGCAAATCACAGATTTATATTAATGTGCTTATTTGAATACATTACCACTTCTACAGTAACAGCATACAGTCAGTTGTATGGTGACCACTCCAAATAACCGGATTTAAACAGGGAAGGTATTTAAGATGGAGTTGCATTTTTTTTGTCTTATTGAATTCAAGAGAGGGAAGAATAGAGGCCAGTGCAGGAACCACTGTTTATAGCTGCTATAACGCAAGTCATAACAGGAACTAACTTGTTTCGTGGACATTCCATGACATTGAATTTAACTGTAAATAAACATGATAAATAGTCATTCTGTAATAAATTAAAAAATGTAAGTTGTTGTGGGGTAAAAGGAAGAAAACAGGTTAAGACATATATAGTTGGGACAAGGTTGTTGTTCTTTCAGCTGCTCCCATTAGGGGTCGCCACAGCAGATCACCTTCCATTATCTGTGAATTGATCTGGCACAGGTTTTACAGCAGATGCCCTTCCTGATGCAACCCTCCCCATTTATCCAAGCTTGGTACCAGCACTGACAGTGCACTAGCTTGTGCACCCCCAGTGGCTGGGGTTGGTATCTGGTGTGGGGCTCAAACCCATGCTCTGGAGATCAAGATGCCTATGCTCTTCCAAATGAGCTAGCCAGGCACCATATACAGTACATGAGGTGGCATCCTCTAAATGTTTCCCAAAGGAGCCAAAAAACAAAAAACAGGAAGCCAGAGTTGTGTATTATAGAAATTCACACCAGTGGCCCTGATTATGTGACCATTTCTTTAGTGATAGAGAAAAGTCATCTGTCCAGTATACTGTATGTTTACTGGATAGGAGGAGGTGAAGTAGGCCAGAGATACACTATATGGCCAAAAGTTTGTGGACACCTGACCATCACACCGATATGTGGGCCTTCTTGAAACTGTTGCCACAAAGTTTGAAGCACATAACTGTATAGGATGTCTTTGTATGCTGTAGCATTTCAATTTCCCTTCACTGGATCTAAGGGGCCCAAACAACCTGTTCCAGCATGACAATGCTCCTGTGCACAAAGTGAGCTCCGTGAAGACATGGGTTATCAAGGGTGGTGTGGAAGAACTCGAGTCACCTACACAGGGCCCTGACCTCAACCGCACTGACAACAGCAAGCACGTGTGGGTATGATGGTCAGGTGTCCACAAACTTTAGGCCATATAGTGTATATAAAAACAGTATATGCCACCTTAGTTGCAGTTTCTATCAGTCATGTATCACCCATTTGCTATACAGGGATGTCGCTAAACATAAAGTGATAGCTGGTTAGCTAACACAGAAACTGAGAGAGACAAGTTGTTTAAATTGTTTAACACTCTTAGCCTTAAATTGTTTAACACTCATAGCCCTTATGTGTTGTGTGTGTGTTTTTACAGTATTTAATCCTCGGAGTGCTGTGTATTGTGTATTAATCTCCCGATGGAAGAAATGGAGCGATGAAAACCAGAACTCACAAAGAGCCGGTGAGTTCAGAGAAAATAATGCTGCAGAAATGTTGTTTTCACTGTGTTTATGTGAAGTTTCCATGTGGGCTTCCCCCTCATTTTAAAAATCTTTTTTTTGACAGCTCACAGTTTGCAAATTGTGACACCAAATCTGATGGAACCAGTTGGATTAGCAGTCGATGCTAACCTGTTTGTTCTACCTGTTTGTTCATTCATCCATCCATCCATCTATCTATCTATCTATCTATCTGTCTATCTATTTATCTGTCTGTCCATCCATGCATGTATGTTTTTTGTCTGTCTATCCACCCTTCCATCCAGCCATCCATACATCTACCTCTTTGTCCATCCATCCCTCCATCTGTTTGTCTGTCCATCCACACATTTATCCATCCATCCATGCATCCATCCATCTATTCATTATCTACCTGTTTATCCATCCATCTGTCTGTCCATCCATCTGTCCATCTAACCATGCACTCCCCCACCTACCTGTTTGGCTGTCTGTTTTGGTAGACAGTTCTTGATATTGAACTTATTTTTATTTTGAACCACAACATTGCATACAGTACAGTATTACTGTTTAACATGTTAGTCCTTTATATTCCAGCTACATTGACAGTAGTTCAGTCTCAATTATATCAAACATGTTATGCAGAAAATGAAAACATCCAAGTACACCTAGTAAGACCAAAGAAAAGCAAAAAAAAGAAAAACGAAATAAGGTAAAATAAATAAAAATAAGAAGGGGAATGACCATGCTTGTAACAGTATAGCTCATTATTGAAATATTAAAGGCATAGCAGGGGCCCACCTCTTTAGAAAAGTTGTTTTTTGAAGTCGCAATGCATATGTGATTTGTTCCATTTCCCACACTTTTTGAATCCAGACATTGTATGATGGAGGGTCACGTTTTAACCATCTGCGTGTGATGCACTTAATAGCAGTGGCAAGTAGAATTTGTAATAAGTATATTTTGGATCTACCCTCAAAGCCTTCTGGACATACACCTGGGAGGGCAACTATGGGATCTTCGGAGATTTCATGATGGAAGCTTTCTTTAAGAGCATCAAATACGTCTTTCCAATAGTTTCTTAATTTTGGACATGACCACAAAATATGGGTGTGGTTACCAACATTCTGTCCACAATTTCTCCAACACTTGTCAGAGCAGGAAGGATTCCATTTTGCTATTATCTTTGGAGTTCGAAAAAATCTAGTTATAATCTTACATTTGAATTCCCTCCAGATATTAGAGTTGGTCACAAGATGTACATCACTGCAAGCTTCTTCCCAAGTTTCCAGGGGAATTGCTCTATTAATTTCAACCTCCCATTTCTCCTTTATCTGCAAGGTGTTATTTGAATTCTTAGACAGAAGTAACAGGTATCCCTTAGAAAATTTTTTTTTGACAACATGTCCAAGTTGTATTTCTTTAAAAAAGAGCTCTATTAGAGAGGGGTTTTTGACCCTTTCTAATTCTGTATGCGTTGTAAGGAAATGTCTCAGTTGCAAATATCTGAAAAATTCAGACCTTGGGAGCATAAATTCATTTCTTGGTTGTTCAAATGATTTCATTTCTTGGTTGTTCAAATGATTTAAGTGCATCATTATGGAACATTTGATGCAGATAGCCAAGTCCATACTGAGACCTCTTTTGGAAAACTGCATCTGTATGAGATGGTACAAAATCATTAAGATAACCGATGCTGGCTGCAGATGAAATTTTCATTGACATGCCAAATGATATTTGTATAGTTCTCCAGATTTTTAACGTTACTCTAGTCCATTCTCCCATGCTAGCATTTTTTAATGATACATTGGAAAAAGGTACTATCTTAAGGGGCACCAAACAGAGGGTCTTTTCAATATTGACCCATTGAGTGGGAGTGAGATCTCTAATCCATGAAATCAGGGGCCTCACTTGGGCAGTCCAGAAGTAAAACCTGAATTTGGAAGTCCCAGCCCCCCATTTGTCTTAGATGATTGTATTGTTTTAAGCCTTGTTCTTGGTCGTTTTCCCTGCCATTTGAAATTAGAAATTATTTTATTCAGCGAATCAAATGTAGATTTTGGAATTTCTGAAACAAATAGAGTAATCTCGGCAAAACATTCATATGAATGGATTCAACACAACCAATCAGAGAGAGAGGAAGTGCTGACCAACGATCTAGCGCTTCACTGATATTTTTAATTACTTTCTTGTAATTTGTATTGTATAATTGGTCCAAGGAGGAAGGAATAAAGATACCCAAGTACTTAAACCCATTCTTGGGCCATTTAAACCTGCTTTTAATTTGGATTTGTTTTGAGATTTGGCCATTTACATCTACGGCCTCAGTTTTATCCATATTCACTTTATATCCTGAATAATATCCATACTTGAGAATTACTTTTTTTTAAATATGCAATAGTTGTTTCTGGTTCTGTTAGGAAGAGTAGGATATCATCGGCGTATAACGACAATTTATGTTCCTCTTTACCCACTATAATGCCCTTAATTGCACTGTCGTCCCGTATGAGCTAGGCAAAGGGTTCGATGCTAATAGCAAACAGCAGGGGCGACAGCGGGCATCCTTGTCTGCACCCCCGTTCCAGAGCAAAGCTCCCGGATCTATATCCATTAACGCTGACCAAGGCAAGTGGGCTTGTATAACGTGTCTGAACCCACTTTATAAAATTGGGGCCAAATTTAAACCGTTTCAGTGTTTGAATCAGATACAACCAAGATACCCGGTCAAACGCCTTATGTGCGTCAAGTGATAAAAACAGAGCTTTTGCCCTGGTGAATTTTGTATAGCTCATAATATTTAACGCTCTACGAAGGTTATCCCCATAATGTCTCTCCAGGATAAATCCGGTTTGATCCGGATGTATGATCTGACTAATAATTTTATTTACTCTTTTTGCAAGAATGGTAGTTAATATATGTAAATCGCTGTTTAACAGTGAAATAGGCCGGTATGATTGGCATTCAGCAGGATCTTTGCCCTCTTTGTGAATTACGACAATGGTTGCATCCCTCCACGAGGGTGCCACCGTGCCAGACTGCAGAGCATAATGATATGCTCTTAACAAGAGCGGGGATACTAATTCTTTAAAACTTTTGTAGAACTCATTTATGTATCCATCGGGTCTCGGGATTTTATTGTTCCTCAACTCAGAAATTGTCTCAATTATTTCCCATTCCTCAATAGGTTTATCCAAGTCCCTTGCCACTGACTCAGTTAACTCAGTCAGTTTTATATTCTTTAGGAATGATTCCAGTATATTATCATCAGAGCAGGTATCTGAGTTTTTATAGAGGGATTTATAGAAATCTGCAAAGGATTCTGCAATTTCATCAGGTTTAGTTAGGGGATTGATAGAGTTACTAGAGTTTATTTTTTGTACAGTATTTGAAGATCTTTGCTTTCTTAATCTAATTGCTAACATTCTACTGGCCCTATTACCGTGTTCATAATATCTTTGGTTAATAAATCTTAGATTGCCTTTGATCTTATTAGAAATTAATTTATTATATTCTCTTTGTGCATCCTTTATTTTATTTAGTAGCTGTGAGTTTGGTGTTTGTTTATGCTGTTTTTCTAGATTTTTGATTGTGTGTTCTAATTCTTGTTGTTTAGCTATTCTCTCTCTCTTCTTGGCGCTTGCGAATGAAGTAATCCGACGTCTAAGATATGCTTTTGCACAATCCCATACTATAAGTGGAGATACCTCAGTAGAATCATTTATACTTAGATACAATTTAAGTTCCGCTGTGACAAAAGAAATTAATTCTTTATCATTGAGGAGCGAGGCATTTAGCCTCCATAGTTTGGAAATTTGCTTATGTCCTATATCCCACATCAGTTCCATAGGTGAATGGTCAGACACTGTCATTGGTAATATTAGTTATTCATATTAGTTATTCTGTGAAGCTCATCCTTGGGAGTGAAAAAATAATCTATCCTTGAATAAGACGTATGTCTATGGGAGTAGAATGTGAAATCTCTGCAATTTGGAGATTTGCAAGTCCAATTTGGAAATTTGCAAGTCAACAAGTCCAAATTCAGAAGATATTTTAACATTTTACGCATTCGGGAGCATGGGGTATTAGAAACAGGCCGTCTGTCCAAGTGTTGTGACATAATACAGTTAAAATCTCCCCCTATTAATAATATTCCAGAGCTATGCTGTGTGATTACATTGAAAACTTTTTTAATTTGTGCATATACATTCATAAGTGAGATATCAGTGCCGTCTATACAACCATTTATCAGAATAAATCTTCCCTCAGTATCTTTATGGATCTTTGCTAAAGTAAAATTTACCTGTCTGTATATCAGAATAGACACTCTTATCAGAATAGACACTCTTTCTCCCTGATGGATGAGAGGAAAAGTACACTTTGTCTGCCCATGACCTCTTTAGTTTCTCATGTTCTGCATCAGACAGGTGAGTTTCTTGTAAGAAAGCTATCTGACAATTAATTTGTTTCAACTGACGCAGAATTATTTTTCTCTTCAAGGGCCTATGAAGGCCTCTAACATTATAACTTACAACCTTTACAAATCCCATTATTGGTTATATATAAGAGAAGAATCTATGATATTCTGTAATGACAGAGAAATGACAAGTAAATCGATAACTAATACTAGTAAACAAATTAGTAAACAAATAAATACTGGCAGGTGTGTGATAAAATGTACAGATAAAAGAAGAAGGGAGGAAAAAGAAGAAGAAAAAAAGTAAAAAGCGTGAAGGCATAAGGTACTAGGTGTAATACATTTTAAAACCAACATGTTAGCTAGTGTATAATCATAAAGGAAAACACTTTTCCAACACTTTCTTTAGCCTTGAGAGGTCTCAGGGGAACAATGAGACCTACGTGAATAGAACTAGAGTAAATGTTCTTAGAACTCCAAAACTATATTTTTAGGGACCTGGTCCCAAGCTGCACAGGAAGAACAGGCAGCCACAGGAAAAAAATTTATACATCACAATACATATCACAATACGTAGTTATTAGAATTACTGTATGTGTCAGCGATTACCTGTGCCTAAAATCAAGATAAGAGCAAGGGGTCGTAAATGTACCACCACACAGGCACCTACAGAACCATAGATTCTTAAACAAAAAATAAAATTACAACAGCATTGTAAATGATAGTAGATATCTCTAACTGTCCATTTGTACATTCACAAAATATATACCTCTGGGAAGAGCATAATTATAATAGTCACTTGAACCAAAAAAGTCGAAATACAACTTTTATTATTAACAAGTATAGTGGCTAAATACTCATCAATCAGTGTCCCAGTCCTCGAAGTAGGTCAGCATGTCAAGCATTAGGTTGAGACTCCGAGATAATATTCCTCTTCACGTAATCCATTGCCGCGTTCCGGAACTCCTTTTCTTCTCTGTCATGTGAAATTTGAAGTCTGGCCGGGAAAAGCAGTTCATATCGTACGCATTGTCTTCCCTGGAGAGCTTTCCTGACATCGCTGAAGGCCGCTCTTGCCCTCGCAACGCTGGCTGTGTAGTCAGGGAAGATGGTGATTTGATTGCCATTGTAGATGAGCGGTGCGCGTTCTATGGCTTTTCGTAAGATCTCCATACAATCTCCATCATAATGTAACTTTGCGATTATGGTGCAGGGTTTTTCTCATGGCTTCCTTGGAGCGAGGCTGCGATGTGAACGATCAATTTTCACTTCTCTATCCATTTGAAGCATCTCTCTCAGGAGTTTGGATACGGCTGTGGGTGTACTCGACCCTGGTTGCTCAGGGATCCCCGTGATGCGAATATTCCCTCTCCGCATCCGCCCTTCCATATCTTCACACTTTTCTTTCAAGTCATCGACTTTGCTTGTGAGTTTAGTTACAGTGGTCTGAAGAGTAACCATCTTGTCTGACCAAGTTGAAAGTCCCCCCTCGATATCCTTAATGTTCTCTTTCATTTGCTGAATTTTGGAATGCATGGCGGCAGCATTGCTCGCGATTTCGGGCCTCATTGCCTGTAGTTCACTTTTAATTGCGTCAAAATCTTCGGCTAGAGTGTTGTTCAACTCTTGCTTAATTACAGATGATATATCTGACCTCAAAGAGGAAAGAATATCCGCTTTTATCACCTCAAAGTCCATACTCATATCTTCGGGCCGTTCTGTAGGAGTAGCAGGTTGGCTGGAGCCACTTTGTCCTGAGGCTACAGGCCTTGTGCCTGTAGGGCCGGAGTACTTGTATTTACCGAGATTCGCTGCCATCCACAACTATGGTGTTAGATCGGTGTTGTTATATGTTTATTTGTGGCCAGGGTCCTGTTGGATCTCGGACTTAAAATGCTGTTGTAGGTTTAAATTATTATAGGTTCTGCAGGAGCGCTGTAAAACACGTCTTACTCCATCGCGCTCAGCAGCGCCCCCCCAGTTCTTGATATTGGACTCACTATAGGACTCAACTATCCTCCTGTCCTATTGAATTCCTAAAATCTTGAAAAGGTTGTTTAAACTGCTGAAGTACCTATCTATCTATTTCTCTCTCTCTCTCTTGATGTCGCTCTCTCGTCTTCTCAGATGCCCGTACGAAGTGGGCGAAGGCGGGGTGGCAGTGAGGAGCGGAGGGGGAGACGTCCACATCCTAGCCCATCTCGAGCAGAACGAAATGAACGACAAACAGTAAAACACTCTCACACTCTTCCTTTTCCTACTATTTTTCTCTGCTTCATTTCTCATCACAACCTGTTCATCTGTCATTTTTTCCAGTTCCTTTCTACAATTAAACAAATACAATGAAACAAATAGGAAATGCATGTAGTTACAAAAGTGAGGAGTTTAAGTCTGAATACGATGATGGGTCGTAGGAGTTTAAGGGTTAATGCATTTGTAAAGGGTTATTAAAGGTTACCGTTCATGCTAGCTAACTAGTTAGTTGTGATCAGACTTATCCTAAGCATCTTTCATATCTATTAGTCATCAAAATCAGTGCGTGCCCTTTGCACCACCATTTTTCTTTTCTTTCTTTTTCTTTCTTTCAGCCTTCTTAATGATCCTGCTCTGTATACCATTGTCTCTTGCTTTGTCATCTTCGCTTCTCCTCTCTTAAGTTATATTTGTTTTCTTTTTATCCTTCATTGTCTCATCTATTCTTGTCCTGCCTCATTAATTTTTCACGTATATCAGACTCGTATTACACAAAGAGAAAGTGTTTTGGACTTAAAGTATATTAGTGAAGAGTATTTGACTGTAAAATATCATTTGGCATGTTTAGCAGAGAGCTGCAGGAGAAGAGCTTGGTTGCTTTAACAGACGACCACAAGGACAAGATTCATCCGAAAGTGATGGAGAGCGGACTATTCCTCCCCTGAAGAGACAGAAGGTCCAGGTACCATTTTCCAATTATCTGTTTTATTAAAGATGGGACAAATGACAGCAATTGATTATGACAACACAATAAATGCAGCTGAGAACCAAACAATAAAAAACAATTTATCACTCTGTCTGTCTGTCTAAATAAGTATGTATGCTCATATATATATATGTTTGATTATTTTTACCACAAGGACTCTTTGTCCAGTGCCCCAACATCAACCCATTCAACTGGCACAACAACTTCGGCACCACATTCAACTTCATGCAACACCCAGTCACGGGAAAGTGACAACGAAGATGGCCAGTCACAAGGCAGCCGCAGCTCAGCTGGAGGAAGCTTAGCTAATAGCAGCAGTAGTATTAGCAGTGGGCGGGATATCGATCAGGACAATCGATCCTCTTCGCCGAGCCTTTCTGGCTCCCCGTTGGCCAGTTTGGACTCTGAATCGGACTCGCCGGATTCACCAAAGCAAAGTGGGAAGGTGAAAGAAGGAATGGTGCCTAAACCAGGAGGAACAGGACGGGGGAATGACAGTGGTAGCGGAGAATGTCGGGACAATGAGGGGGGGAAGGAAGCAGATTTACCAGTACTGAAATCACCATCATCTCTTTGTCCTTTGAATGAAAGCAGCAGTGCCAGAAAATCCTACTTTTCTGTTGACCCTAAAATCGCGCCCAAGATGGAGTTCTCCAGTGTTGTGGGCGATGAGGCATTACATGGCTGCAGCCGCAGCAATGTCAACCCCAAAACAGCCTCTCAGTGTGGAGGAAAGATAGTGGTTGGTGGAGCAGAGTATCCCCATGGAAATCCCAATGTTAGCCATGCCTCCTCCTCTGCTCTTCCACCTCCACCTGCTCTGAAGCCTCTAGATGCAGGCCAAAGTGTTCCTGGTGATGTTAAAATGGAGAAAGTTGAGAAATGTGACAAGGCTCCACCCTCTCTGCTTCCACAGTCCACTTCCTTAGCCCAACAGGCCCCCCCTCCTCGCCACACTCATCACTACAGCCCTACTACATGGTCAGGCAGTGCTGTTTCCACTTGCCCTGGAAATTGGGGATACACACGTTATCCAGGTGTCCACCATGCACCTGTGCAACAGCAACAATTGCCCTCTGTCTACAATCCCCCTTCCTCCACCCGTCACTCATCCCATCCCCCATCCCATCCCCCCTATCTGCCCCACCCACACCCACCCCACCCACACAGGGAGTACTTGCCCAGGTACAGCAGTCCAGCTGAGCGGGACAGGGCTGCAAGGGACATTGCAATTAAAGATGGCACTAGTGGTTCTGGTGCACACAACAGTGCTAATATGGGAAGTGACTTTGTGACTCCTGTTCCTGGACAGAACCGAGAATTTGGAGCACCAGGCCGAGATGGACCATCAGGGGGTCGAGAATTCCGACAGGGTTTCCGGGAAAGGGATGCACTGAGAGACTTCTCTTTGCAGAATCAGAACCAGCAACACGTAGCTCAGAGCCGGGACTTTGGACCTGGTGGGGCAAGTGGGGCTGGAGGTGCAGGTGGGTGTCACCCAAGAGAAAAGGAGGGAAGATGGGGAGAGTTTGCAGGCCAGATAAGGGAAGTAGGTGGCAACAGCAATCCAAGTAATGTCAACCAAGTAAATGTTAGCACTTCAAGCTCCAGTTTACCATCTAGCTCTCCACAAAACAGTTCAGCCACCCCAAACAAAGACTTTCAGTCTGCAGTGGAGCAGGTGGGGCAAGGGCATCAAGGACATCAAGTCCCTGCTACTGGTTCAGATCCTCCCCCCACTGCACACTTTCTAAGGGAATACCCTCCACCAGAGACCAAGGAGTACCCTCCAGCAGGGGCTCAACCTTCATCTGCCCCTCATCCTGGTCCTTCCAGAGAATACCCAAGTCCCACCAGACTTGCTTCAAATATGGGTCGGGATTTTGCTGGAGGGCCTGCTGTTCCCCACCCACACTATCTGGTCCAGCCAGGTCTGACTGTGCAATCTAGGGAGAGAGAAAGAGAGAGGGAGAGGGAAAGAGAAAGAGAGAACAGTGCTCCATCTTCCATTTATCACAATCGTAATCACCCACCGTCTCTTTCTCCTTCCTCATCTTCTTCCACACATGGACACCAGCCTCCTGCCTCGTATCCCCAGACTTCCCACGGCCAGCAGCCTCTTCCACCATCCACACTTCCACCTAGTCAGACTCGTCCAGGGCAGTACCCCTCATCCAATCAGAGTCCACCCACTACTCTATCTCCACTTCCTAGTCCATCTACAAATCAAATGGGAGGATTTCCTCCATTTTCATCAACTTCTGCACCTTCTGCATCAGGTGCGGTCACTTCCTGTCTGTCTGGGTGCCGACCTGCTCCTTATCATGGCACTTTAAACAGTCACACCCCTTTTGCTGGTGCTTACCATGGCAATAGTAACCATAGCAGCACTGTAGCTGCTAGCAATCCAAATAGCAGCAATAGTGTTAACAGTCACATGCAGCTGCATTCGCCCACACCCTCTAAAATCCAACCACATCTTTGCAACCCTGTTGCTCCACCCAGTAACGCACCCACTGGTGCAGATGGCCAGTCTGAATCGTCATCTTGTTCTTTGCCGCCACCTGTCATAAAGGAGGAGCCAATAGAAGAGAGGGAGGAAACTGAGAGTCCACCTTCTGTGCTCAGAAGCCCCTCACCTGAGCCAAAGGTTATCGATATTCCAATTCATGCCAGCCAATCTGCTCGGTAAGACAGATATTTATATTTGATAATTTTCCATAAGCCTCAGTAACTTAATCAGCAATGTACAATTACATACCACACAGAATAAATGCAATGACAATAACAATGATAATTTGTGAAAAATCATCGTGCTTTTAGGTTTCACAGGGTTCTAGATCGTGGCAGTGGAAATTCCTGTGCTCGCACTGATGTCCTCTTCATCCCTCTGGACGGATCTAAACTCTGGAAAAAGAGGAATGAGGCAATTGAACGAGCAAGGCGAGAGGTGGAACAGAGAGCTCGGGACCTAAGAGAGAAGGAGAGAGAGCGAGAGAGGGAGAGAGAGCGGGAGCGAGAAAGAGAGAGAGACCTGGAGAGGCACTTACAGGTGAGGACCAGAAAGTGGCTGGAAATGTTTAGAATCAGCCAGGGAACAAACACTTCACTTAATCATTAGTACAAATATGCCGTATGGTTTTCCTGTAAAACTTTGTCACTTATATCACCTGCAAACTTTGCAGCACAAGAGGAGAAATTGGAGCAACAGCTACTTCATAACATCCATTTACCTGGCCATACTGACAGTGTCTGTTTCACTCCTTCTTGTGTACCATTCTTTTTAGTAAATATAGTTATCACTGTATGAATGTAGCGATAGAGGACTAAAATTGACTATACTAGCTCTATCACTAACAAACTCCCATAATTTTAGGCTGCAGCATTATTCATTCATTTATCTTCAGCTACAACCACTTTATCTTGATCAGGGTGGTGGTGGTGGTGGTTCCAAAGTCTGTCAAGGGAACACTGGGCATGAGGCAGAATTCCACCCTGAGTGGGATGCCAGTCAATTGCAGGGCAATTTAGAGTCACCAATCCCCATATCAGCTTATTTTTGGGTGATGGGAGGAAACAAGAGAACCTGAAGAAAACCCACATACACATGGGGAAAACATACAAAACTGAGGAGCAATGGAGCAATGCATACTGCTATGCCAGCTGCTGCATAAGTCTTCTATTTTTAATGCATGGAAAGCCTACAGTTTGAAGTAGCCACCTGACGGACAGTAATCACAGGTACACAGGTTAACTTGGTTTTAAGCAACCTGAATGGAAAATATATAGTAGATGTTTAAAATTTTGATTTTTGAAATCTAGATTTTAGCCAAATTTAAGAAACCAAAAGCAACCAATATACTATATAAGACAGTGCGAACACTAATATGCAACAATGCATAACATTGAATTGTGAATCTGTTCAGTGCACTGATATGCATTGAACAGATTCACAATTCACTCCCCATCCTCCTTCCTCAATCTATACCTATGAATTAAGCCAATTAAATGTTAACTAATGACATATACAAGTAAGAGTAGGCTATAGTGGTCTTGTTAACACTTATAAACCAAGGGTAAGTGAAGAGGGGAGGATTATACCATGTAACAATTTTTTCACATAAAGTCAGAAAAAAACAGGTAAATTTCAAAATATGTTGTTTTTGTCTGACTTTATGTGAATGAAAAGATGCAAGTTTGCCTGTTCTCTCAATGAAAATAGGTAAATTTCAAAACACCAAACTTTGAGGGGATTAATAGCCATTTTCTATATTTTAGAGGCATAAGCATTTAGAAAATAACATTTACTTCCCAGGAACAAAAATTGTGTTACATAGTGTTATTCTTGTGTTTAAAGATTTTTTTTTACTCTTTCTCCATCTCTCAGCAGAAGGACAATAACCCTGGAGCAGTTCCCCGTCAGGGCTCTTCTCTCTTCTTCTCTCCTTCCTCCTCTATTCTCCTGGATCCTTCTTCCTCATCCTCCTCTCCCTGTGTAAACCCCTCCCACCACCCTGCCCACCACCCTGCCCACCACCCCACCCACTCAATTCACCCATCCCATGCCCACTCTCTCCACCCTTCCCTCTCTCATTCCATCCCTCACTCCCTTCTTCTACCATCTGTTGGAGGTCTCGGTCCATATCTAGGGCCTGATACACCAGCATTGAGAACACTGAGCGAATATGCCCGTCCCCATGCAATGTCACCACTTGGCACGGCCAATCGGGCTCCGCCTCATTTTCACCCCCACCCCCATCCGCATTCACACCCTCACGTCCACCCCTCCCTCTTCCTGCCCCAATTCCAAAACCCCGCTCTTGCTCATCCACATCACCTTCCTGCTGATGCGGCCACCGCTGCAGCCATCCTTGGATTTCTTTATGGAACCGGCTTGGAAGGAGGCCACGGCCACCCTGGGGCGGGGCCGGTGGCAGGGCCTGGCCCAGCTGGGATGGCAGGGCTAGGGGCCGGCCTTGGAGGGATGGGGTTTCCACACTCTGTGACGGCTCATAGGGAGCGATTGAAGTCGGGATTTGACTTTAAAAGTGAATTTGACTCACATACACACTCTCATTCACACTCCTTACTGCTAGGAGGCGGGGCTGGTGGTGGAGCTCCAACCAGTGAGGTTGCCCTTTATGGGACTCCTCCACCTCCAGCTCCGCCCCCTCAAGCCCTTGCTACAGTTACAAGAAATCCGAGCGCTGTCCCTCAGCCTTTGTCAACCCCGCCTACTTCTTCTTTGTTACCACCTTCCCTACCTAGTCATGCCCCTCCCACTGTAAACCCTATAGGTCCTGCCCCTCCCCCGCCTCCTCCTGCACCTCCCCCACCTCCTCCTGCACCCACGGCTTCTTCTCTTCATCACCCCTCCTCTCACTCCTCCCACCCCACCCAGCCCCCAGCCCCCGAAGGTTATTCCGCCCCGAGCCGGACTCCGCCTAGTACCGAGAGAGCAAGGAGTGTGGAGAGAGAGAGGGAGAAGGAGAGAGAGAGAGCACTGCCGGGTGGAGACAGGGAAAGAGGAGCCCCAGCAACCCCAGCCGGGGGTGGAACTTCAGGAGGAGGTGGGGCATCAGGAGGAGGTGGTGCAGGAGAGTCTCTGGGGCGACTGCAAATGCTAAACGTGACTCCACATCATCACCAGCACTCACACATTCACTCTCACCTGCATCTACACCAGCAAGATACAGGTAACCATTGCACATCACACACTTCAGTGTTTCTTGTACATACTTACGATTAATTGAAAATATTTGAACAGGCTACAGTTGTAATAATTGATTGTGTACTATTTATGCTAACAACATTCTATGCAATGTGGAAAAAAGGTTAGTGTTAGCTTTACTAACCAGAAAAGAAACATTGCAGGAAGCAGCTGAATGTAGTATGACATGTAGTATGTCGAAACATAGCCACTCTTCAGTTCACCACTAAGAATAGTGCCAGATGGTAAGCTAAAATGCTAATTACTCATAGATGCAGGTTTGTTAAAACAAGGAGTAAAAAATAGTTTCTTTCAGGTTGAAGAACCATAGCTGACATATAAACACCAATGTTAGCTTGGTATAACTGTTAGCATTACTGTTGCTGCTTATAAGCCAAGTTCAAAGGTGCTAATGTGAAAAATATAATAGACTTTATCATGGACAAAAGATTTATTTCACATAAATTATCGTGAAAATAGAAGACTAGCATCCAGCACTGTGCTAGCTCAAAAGTGCCAGCTAGCAGACTAGCTGTTTTTTAATGTTCATCTAAAACATTAAAAACAAGAAAATATTAAAAACTATGTATAAAAGAATTTTAAAAATCTGTACATTATTTATTTTAAATTAGCTGTAAATATTTAATTTTTTTATATTGTAGAAAATATTAATTATACTAATTATAAAGTAGTCACAAAATCCATCAATTACGTATTTTCAATTTATTTTCTTGGAAAGAATATGAGATTTTGGCACTTATATATTTATATATTTTTCCTATATATTTTACAGCACCTAGCAGTGTGCACCCGCTCATTGATCCGTTAGCGACGGGAGCTCCGTTACCACGGCTACCGTATCCAGGATCCATCATCACACACCCGCTCACAGAGAGCGACGTACTGCGACAGCAACTCTTCGGTAACACACAGCGCTAACTCACACCTCTTAAAAAACTAAAAAAGATTTCCTTTTAGTTACTGAGATTAGAAGTTAGAGTTAGGAATATCCCACAATAGTGTGTATGTGTGTGTGTAATGTTAAGGTGTGAGTGTTTTCACCTAGTAATGTGTAAATGAGCTGCTAAAAAGCTGACCCATTTGCAAATGTGTGTGTGTGTATGTGTGTGTGTGTGTGTATGTGTGTGTAGGCGCTCCGTTCCGTGATTTACCCCCTCACTCCTCCATGCATCATCAGAACGCAGAGCTTCAGATCCAGAGACTTGCACTGGAGCAGCAGTGGATTCATCACCACCATCACTCTCTCACACAGGAAGAGTATTACAGGTACACACACACACACACACACACACACACACACACAAACAGATCCAGGTACATCATTAATGTTGCCCTCTGTTTGATCTTCACTGCAGCCACCTGAAGAAGGAAAGTGACAAAACGCTGTGAGTGCAGAACTGAGCGACGAAGAAACACGGGAAAGTGCAAATAAACAAATGAAGGAAGTGACAGGAGTGATCACAAACTCTCTACACACAACATAACACAACAACACAGCAGCGGTCCGACAGTCTGAGTGCGCACTACTGACACATCCTTTATCAAACACTAATGTTAAAATCATATTACTCCAACACGACAGTGCAGTGCGTTCTGATTGGCTGAGAACAACTACACACAATAATGCATAAACCACAGCTATGTAAAATACTTGATTTTGATTGGCTGGCATATTATGTAACCATCATCATAGATCATTTTATGCTTTCTAAAATGGTGGACAGAGCGGCCACAATTTGGCTGTGTACATGATGCGTACTACAGGCAGAATTCAGGCGACTTAAGTCCAAGAGATGTGTCAGTATTTGTGAAGAAAGTGTTTTTTTTTTTTTTTTTGCCTTAACGTAGACGCTTAGGCCTACAAAAACATTAGATGATTGGAAAAAAGCAGACTAATAAAGTGGATCACATTTTAATTGAGAAATAAACTGCCAATTACAACACAATGACAATTAAAAAAAACACATTTTTGACCAATACAGCAATATACAAATGATCAGTCAAATAAATGCCTAATATTACCTTAATATACTGCACTGACATGAATATCTCTTTCCATTTCTCTTGCAAATTGGTCTCAGTTTAACAGTTTAGATTACACATTATTTGGCTGCAAGCCTATAACTAACTAATAATATGGAAATAGGCCAAACAAGAAAATCCCTTCTATATTTAATATTTTTATATTTAATATGTAAGAAACAGGACAGAATGTGCTGTTACAGGAAAACAATCAGTGACAGTTTAAAGTGTTTTATTTCTCTTATAGACATCCACAGCAATTTACCAGCAATTATAATTGATTATTTATTGAAGAACGTCATACTTTGTGTCTGCTTATAGTTAATTTTTAATGTGGAACGTCCAAGCACTTTAGTCCCTGCTATCACTTACATTCCAGTAGCTAAAAATAATCATTCTCTCATTTTCTCTTAAAGTTAATACAACAAAAAAAAAAAATGCCACAAAGAACAAAATTCTCTGTCCTGAAGATTTTGATGTGGTAGAAAACCTAAAGTTACAGCTTTGTTTACAAAGCACGGACACTGGAGACTTCTTCGATTTTTTTGCTAAGTAAACGTCTCCTTAGAGAAAACCTCACCATACTGATGATTTGTTAAATCACAGTACACTTTTAATCTATTTCCAATTAGACACAGAGCAACATTCATACAAATCCATACAAATTGGCTGTTGCTACAGAAATGATAATGCATTAGAATGAGTGCATTGATATAAAGCTGTGAAATATTATCATACCCTGAACTTCTCATTTGTCGCATCCAACAAAATGCACTTAAATTACTTATAATCACAGATCACTAAGAAATACCTGAGTTTTTGGAAAACTGATGACAAATTTGAAAAGATTTCCATATAATGAGAAAAGACGGGAAAGTTGTTTACTAGAAAAGCACTTATAAAGAAAGTCTAATTGTGTGCTAAGTCTACATTACTCAAAGGAGTTAGCTATTCAATTTTGTCTACAAACCCTAGCTCTAGCTACTTTAGTAAGCTAGCTTGTTTATTTAAAGAAGTCCTCAGCTCTGTGAATTGTTTGTAAAACATGTCGAAGTTTGCCAAAGGACTAGAATTTCTAGTTAATGCACTCTTTGACTAGCCTGCTAGCTTGGAGGGCCATTTAAATGCATTATGGACTCAAATGGTGAGATTTTTATTTCAATTTTTAATTTATATTTAAAACTATATAGAATGCATTATACTATATCAAGTAAAATGAAATCATTTCAACTGTTGTTAAAGAAGAACACCTTTAAAAATTGGTGTGTATTAGAACGGGGCACTGTTTTCAACACTGTAGTGGGAATTTCAGTAGTGCGCACTCTGTCACCTATCGAGGACTTTTATAGGGACAAATATTTGATAACCGATGTAATAAACAGTCATGTAAGTGCACTCAGACGTTTGAGAGCCAGCGAATAAATCAGACTTTCTCTTTTTTGTCTTTGCATGTAGCTATAAACAAACAAACAAACAAAAAAGCCCTGATATTTGAATTTTTGGGCTAATACTAAAAAAAATTTACTTTTTTTTTCTAGTGACTCGCTCCAAGGGAGCGAGTGTGTACTCGAGTGTGCATGTGTATCTACACTCCGCTCTCATACACCCTTTCTTTGTAGTATTGTTCTTAATTATTATTATTATTATTATTATTAATATCAATGTTGTCAATGTTTGTTAATAATTATGTAATTATATAAACATATTATTTTGTGTTTTACATATTTTTTTACATTTTCATGGTACCGTTTATTTTTTATTTTTATTTAGAATTTTACTTGTGGGGGAAAAAAAATTGCAAGTTTCCAATTGAAAGGAAAAAAGAAATAAAATAAATGGAAATAAAACATTTTTTTTCTTCCTAAAGCTGTGTTTAATTCATTTTTTTGAACATTTTTTTAAATGTGTGTTTATAATCTCTATGCAATATGTGGTAAAATAATACATTTTTTAATTTACATTTCTCTAACCCAAAGTTTCATTCAATATAAAATCTTGGAGTACCAAAATATTCAACATTAACAATTCTAATATAACTGAAAATATTGTTACTGTGGTAGGATTGGTTATTTTACAACCTATTTTTACACTGTTTTCTTTCTTCATATAAATTTTATGTGAGATATTTCTAGTTCAAATTTTTTACAGTATATCTGTCTACACACACAGCCCTACATCATGTGATTAATAGAAACCGCACACATGAAACAACATAAAGGCGATTATTATTCACTTTTACAGCACTGTTGAATTCTCGATTCTGATTGGTCAGAAGGTGTTGATTCATTTTCTATAAAATTTTCTGTAATTATTTCTATAGTAACAGCATGTACCCATATTAAAATGGATTTAAAAAATGTGTAATTGTTGACATGGTTAAGTTTTCTGTCAGGAGACGTTTATGTAACATCTGGAAGGAGTCTCCAGTGTCAGCACTTTGTAACAGTCTAAGGTAAAGCTGTAACTGAGACAGAGGAGTTTACACTTTCTGGTTTTTCAGTAACATGACAAGCTGCATCATTTTTGCATTAACTTCAAGAGGTTGTTCAAGGAAGTGATCAAGAACAGGAAGTAAATTTAAGCAGATGTTCCATAACATTAAACATAACTATAAACATATAAAAAGTATGACATATCATTTCGCGCTTTAGGGTGGTAACAGTAACTCAGTAACGTTTCACATCGAGGTGCATCACACCACCATGTATTTGATTAATTTTCTATAACAGCACCCCCCAAGTGATTTATTCCTTACTTAAATGAGTGTAAAAGGCCAGATAAAGTCTTGCTGTACACCCAAAAACCACACCCTGTTACTCTATTGTCAGGTTGAAGCCTGGTGGAAATAATAAGAAATTACCCAGAAGCTGGCAGACCCAAATAAAAATGTTATTCTTTAAAAAAAACAAAGCAAAGTTTGCATCAAAGGTGTTGGATTTAATTTCTTATATTGCATATTTTATAGATAATAAAAGAATAACAAACATATGCTGTGATAACAAACATATGCTTTAATATTGGTATTTACCAGCTACGACCACTAGGGGGCAAAAAAGCTGCATTTTGTTTCATAAATGCTGGTTTAAAGTAATAACAAGCAGCAAAATATTAAAGAATATAGAAGTATAAATAGCAAATATTAAGACACAGAATGATAATTTATTAAAGTAACAAAGGTAAAAAAAAATGCTGACAGATTTTTTCCCCCCCTAATTTCCCTCAAAGTTCACTCAGCTAAAAAATCATGTAATTTATTAATTTATTATGATTATGATTGTTGTTGTTGTTTTTGCCATTTTGTAGCTAACATACTGATTGTAGATTTTGAACATATTTTGAATTTGACCTGGATATGAGCTGAGATGATATTGTCCTGTGTAAATTCAGCTCTGTGCCACAGACAAAAAAGTAAGTGATAACAGAAACTAACTAACTGCAACATGTAACTATAAATGGTTAAAAAGCACAAAGTGTTGTTCATGAATAAATTAAAAATTGCAATTGATGGCAAATTGCTGTGGTGGAAGGGGAATAAAACACTTTAGGATATGCTGTCATAGGAAAATAATCCATGCACGAGTCTGATTGATTATTTTCCAATAACAGCATGCCTCCAAGTGTTTTATTCCTTACTCATACAGGACGCATTAATATACATATAGACAATTTTTTTCAGACTCAAATGACAATCTATTTTCAGATGTTAGCTGTTAAAAGTTATTTTTAAGAATTTACCATAAATGAAATAAATGAAAGTAGCAGAATATTTCAGAGTTTTAGCAGTGGGTGCCAAAATTTCCTTCACTTTGCCTCTTCACTTTTTTTTTTTTTTTTTTTTGTAGATCAGTTTAGGAAAAAGTGGACACATTTTACACAATATTAAAATAACTGAAGGATGGAAATGAAGCAGTGTGACATAATTCTGAGGAATGGAGCAGACAGGTGTATGGATTACTGTATTATAAGTAAACAGTGTACAAAGTACTGCATTCCACCCACTACAGAAAGCTCCTAGTGTTGCCATGACGACGCTCCTCCTACTTGTCCACCTGCAGATACTTTATTTTCCCCAACCACGCCCCATTTTTGCCTGGCTCCGCCCCTCCCGTACTCGAGTGCGTGCGCTCACCATGGCTACGTCTACAACCGCGATCTAGTGCCACTCAGGATTATCAGACAGCGACAGGTGGCGTGTTACTTTAACACCCTGTTTAGTTTAGCGCGGAAGTATTTGGACGCGGTTTTGGACGCGGCCCAAGTGAGACCGGCAGGGCCTGAACGGCAAAGAGAGACGAGCAGGATATTACTCACGTAAACAAGTCGGCGTGTCAGACAGGACACTTCGAGCTGTAAAGGTAAGTCCTTTTTTTTTTTTTTTTTTTTTCTCTTCTCCTCTGGGAAGTTAGGAAAAGTGTCTAAACATTTATTGTGCTGAATTTACTTTCGAAGGTGAAAAGAAATTCGTCTATTTTGTTGCCTTTAATGGTTTACAATTCTGAGTTAACAGGCTACACACTGATAAACACTCAACAGGTGAGAGATATAAGCCTAAATATGTCCTTTTGTGTCTTTTATACTTCATTAATTATGAATAATATAACCTTTAGTGGAGGCTAATTGCATATATTAAAATATCTGCATATAGTAAACCTCAAGGCCTCTTTACAATACAATATATATGCTATAAAAGTTATATAAATAATTATAGAAATAATAGTTGATCTATGACAGTAATAGACCTTTAGGTGACTTTTGTGAGTCTTTGAGTATTTGTGCTAACCAAACAAATAGCAACTGGCAACATTGGATTCATTTAAACGAGTCATGTCAACGAATCGATTCACTTAAATGAGTCGTATATTTATAATAGGCATTCCGATTCATTTAAGTGATTCGGTTCCTTCAAGATAAAAGTGACTCCGAAATCTAAATAGGGGTTTCATAGCTTTTTGTTCCTGTCTCTTAGTGTGATAATATAATGATAATATATGGTTATTTTTTCTCATTTTAATGTTATAGTGCTCAAAATAACTCGGTTTCATCTTGAGCCACATCACAACACCCCGTCGTTGATTATTTTCCTCAAACAGCGACTTTCAAGTGTTTTATTCCTTACATAATGAATTAAACTTCGCAGATGTTAATGTGGCATTGAACAAAAACAGACTCCGTCTCTCTGTTAATTCAGGTCCACTCGAACGTAAGTTACATTTCCATTGATTTGTTTGGCACGCAAAGCGACTCGGACACAGAGCTGAGATGTTCAAGGTTAAAGATCTTGCACAAATCCAGAAAAAGCTTCTCTAATGCCGAGCCTTAATTCAAGCACCCACTGCACATGCTAGAGTTATAGAAATATCTTAGAGATTATAAATATCCACAAAAATATCCACAAATGTAAAATGATTCAAATGAATCCTTTGTGTATGAATGATATGATTCCAAAATTCACTGTACATGCTCACTACATAGGGTGTAACATAGTGGCTCTGCAGGCCCTATGTAGTGCACGATACACTTTATAGAATGCTATTAGAGATTCATCTGCAGAAAACAATAATATCATCAGTTTTAGTGCACATATTTAGATTTATTTAGGAAATTGAACTAAAAAGAAATAATAGCGTAACTGACTTTTTTCACAGCCCTATTCCTACAAGTGATGCCGTGTCATTCATTTTCCCAAAAAAATGAAGACTGACGTGTTTTAATAGATGTATGTTAGGTGTTTAAAGGTAAAATATTAAATGTTTGTGTGCATATTAATATTTATAATGCAAGATTTCATCTTTGTATCTTTTGTATAGTATTCGTGCAAACTAATCAGTTAAACAAACTGAAAGGAGCAGCTTTACCTCAAAGCCCTGATGTTGAGTCTATTTCCATAAATTTTAAAATCTCTTTAAATTAAATTATTATTAGGTTTAAATTATGTACAAGTACATATAAATCCCTTTGTTATAGAATTTGCCAATAATTACATGTTTTAAGCAATTTAAGAATGAAGCATCCTACTTTTTCTTTTATCCGTTTATAGTTACAGTTAATGTTGTGGAACGACCGGGAAACAAGTTACTTCCTGTTATCACTTGCAGTCATAGCACCACCTTGAAATGAGTAGGACTCGTATAGAGAATGAATCAACACCTTCTGACCAATCAGAATGGAGAATTCCGGTGTAGATACAGCTGATAATGAAATATTATTTTTGTTGTACTTGTAACGCCAAAACACAAGCTGCGTCACCAGTTCCACCGCGCGCATTATTGTCCTTGCAGGTGTGTCAGTATCACTGCCGTAGTGAGACTATTACATCATCCTGTTTTGCTTTGCAAACCTTCCCCTCCAACACGTCTACAGCAAACACCCTTCACACACATCCAAAAAAAACAGCTCCACGGTCTCTTTCTCTTTCTCTGTCTCTCTCTCTCTCTCTCTCTCTCTCTCACACACACACACACACACACACACACACACACACACACACACACACACACACACACACAGCAGACTCCATTAACCGTGACGTGAACTCATTAGCTTTGATTTTTGTCTTTAATCTGTCATTGTGCCAGGAAGTCTGGTCGGGCTGTGTGTTGTTTTTTTTTTTTTTTTTCCCCCATAACTGGCACTGGATTAAAAACAGAACCGAAGGTGTACGAAGGTGTGTGTGTTTTTTTTTTTTTTTTTTTTTTTTTCTTTACCCGCATTCAGATTTTTCCTCCAGGTGAAAGAACTATGTTTAGAAGCGCTCTAACTTTGGCTGAACTTTGCAGCAAAGATGAAATGTTAGCATTACCTTGTTACGCAAGTTTCATAATATTAATAAATATGAATAAATATCCTTTTTCTTATGAAGATCCTTTGAAAATTTGAAACGTGGTTTCTTGCTTGCTCACCCTCCAATTTGTTCTTTTCTGTTTTTTTTTTTTTTGCTTTAAAATTAATCACATGAGAAATGATCTTTTTTTTTAGTGTCCATTTTATGGTTTGGTTTTCACTATGTACATATCACATGTATGAGCAAGGATTAACCATTGTGTTCTCTGTGTGCGTGTATGTGTGTGTGTAGAGTGATGCAGGTGGATCGTCGTTGGACGGAGGTTTTTAATGACGATGTGCGTGAGACCATGCGCAGAGAGGAGACATCGAATCCAATGAAGAGCTCGTGCCTCTCCGTCAGTCCCTCCACACCACGATCACAACCGCTGACAATCAGGAACAGTTACAGGTACTATGGTTTGTGGTAATAGTTAATATGTTTGCGCTGATTGATCCCAGTAGGGATCATAATACACACCTTCCCGACCAATCAGAACTGATCATTCAGCAGCGATGTGTTACAAGTACAGTACTGTTAATAATAAACACACTTTTTTTTTTTTTTTACAGCTCCAAAGGAGAGTTTAGACCTTCATCGATGCCGTCCATACCCAATCCATTCCCTGAACTTTGTAGTCCCTCGCACTCTCCAGTACGGGTCGGCTCGCTGGCGGGAAGTTCCACGCCCACCGAAGAAGACACGCATGTAAGTGCGGCCTCGGTTTTGAACACACTTTGCTTTTTAGTAACGCGAGCTAATCCCAATTAATATGTGTAAAAGTGTGTGTTGGGTGAGTTAGCCAGTTAATTCTTATAGCTCTGTAGTAATAGGATTACCATTATATTTGTTTGGACAGTTGGACTGATTTGGAGGTTTAGTACTTTGGATTTAAAAGGAATCAGACTGCTCTTTTGTTTTTAAACAGCGGCAATTATCCGGACTGGAGTCCACCAATAACTTGCGAGTCATTAAGGTGATTTATTAAATCAGAGTTGACTTTGGACTCCATTTTGAGTTAATGATTGAATATTATTACATTAATGGAAAGAGTAGAGGAGGGGTACAGCAACCAGAGATATATCTAAAAAGTGGTAGGTTTAGCCAGTGGGTGATGGTGTAGCTAGAAGGTTCCTAATAAACTGCTAACTGTGCCTTTTTATTGCCTCGAGAATGAGTTGGACAGGTAATGTGATTCTGCATAGATTAATAAACATCTGATTCATTTCCAGCATCATGTACGAAACTGGGATTTTTTTTCTTTGAAATTTATGAAGTCATGAAATGATGAAGGGGGGGGGGATTAATAATGAATGTACCTCATGTCTTTAGTATCAGTTGACGTTTATATAAGCGTCTCACTCATTGACCTTTACTGTTGACCCTGTGCTCGGAAGAATAAACGTAATCCTTAAAGAAAACAATTGTTCCTGCAGGACAGTTAATCACTGGTTGGTGTTTCATGGCAATACTTCCTGGCAGCCTTCGAGCAACTTGATCAGTTTTGATGAAACACACAACACACAGTATTCTGTTACACGGTATTCTGTTTGTTTGCATTTTGCATATACTCCCCCTACAAAAGTCTTCATTGTGAATAACACAGGGACTTGTGTGCTTGATGCTCCACATAAGACTAATAACTAAAAAAAAAAAAACGTGTAGCTATTGATATGCTGAAGTTTTCCATTGCACAATGTTTATTTAACATTTATTGAACAATTTGTAACAGTCAAACAGTCTAAGGGCTGAGGACATTCCACGTTCCGGTTTCTCCGTAAAGTTATTTTTGCCATTTATATAGATTCTGAGTCACTAAGTAAGAGAACGTCATAACTTTGCGCTATTGTAGCATGTTCAGTAAACATGTTAGCGTAATAGTAATGCTGTACGTAAATCTGAAGCGTAGTGATATTAAACATATACATGACCTGTAGCTATATATGTTATTAGTAACGTAGGCTAGCTAACATTTGTTTTTAGTATACACACACTAGAGGCATAAACACGTAAACAAACGTGTTGCTTGTTTTTTAAATGTTGTTAATATGCTTAAAAGATTTTAATACATGTATTTTCTAAGAAGCCAATGCCAATTAAAAAAAAATACTTGTTTTCTCGTGAATAGGGTCTTTTTTGGAGACGGGAACATTCCACACTTCTTTCATGATAATAAAAGAAGCCATTTTGGCAGATAATCAAAGTGTTTTGACTTGTTGTGGCTAGAGATCAAAACATCAAGGTACCTGTGTAATTGTGGTTAAAAACCCATCAGACTAAATAGTAGCACAGATGGCATGCTGAAGTTGAGAAACTGACGTGTGTGTGTGTGTGTGTGTGTGTCTGTCTATGTGTAGTTGGCATGCAAATGTGTTTTGTCTGATTGTCCCTGTGTGTCCCCTGTGAACCCGCTGACTGAGTGTGTTTGACTGTTCAGTGGTACTGGTTCGTCAGGTTTGTGGTTGAGGATTTCAGTCTCTTTCTTTGTCTTTTTCTCTCCTGTTTTTTTACCCATTACCCACAGCATACTTCATTTTTCTAACCATATATAATACTGTGTAGAACAATCCGACCCATTTTTTTAAATATCTTTTTGTTCTTCTTCATTAGTGCATCTGTTAGTAAATGCCTTTTCAAAACATCACGTTACAGACATGTTTCCGAGCCTTTAGCAAACCCCAAAGCTGATTATTTTCCTAGAACAGCACGCCCTGAAGTGTTTTATTATACTCAGAGCTGCCGTAATGGAAAATTAACCAACTCGGAATTGAGAATGCAACAGTGCTGTAGTCTAAGTCTATATAACCTAGAAAAGAAGTTTTGAAACCAGTGTCATGTCTACATTGAATAATTGTTACACTAAAAGACACGATCCATTCTGTGAATAGCTCAATAAACACACACAGTTATAGTTTCTTTTCTTGCTGGTATTTTAATAATCCCTGCACTGAAAGACTGAAAGGCAGCAAATCATTCTCTGTCTCTCCCTAATTCCTTCCTTCTTTTGTGCCTTTGTCACTCATGCGTCTTCTTGCACAACTGCTTACCAGGAAGTAAGGTGTTTTTTTTCTCCATCATTTGTCATTTAATGGCAGAGTCGAAGTGGCAGAGTTCCGAGTTATGACTGATGTCAAGTGCTTTTAAAGAATGTGTTTACTGATTTTTTTTTTTCGTGTGTGTGATCGTGTGTGTGTGTAGGTGGTAAGGGTTTTCGGAGAGGACACACACAGTCGCTCTGTGGTCGTGTCGTCAGCGGCAACGGCGCGAGAGGTGTGTCATATTCTGGTCGAGTCGACTCACTGTACGGATGAAGAGAACTGGGCTCTCCTCGAGCAGCACCCTTCACTAGGGCTTGGTAAGAAATGACAGTGTAGGGCACTTACTCCACATACACACGTACACAAGTAATGAACGCCATAGTTACAGCACGGATGTGCTTCGCGATCTGAAACAGTTTCCCCATTCAGGATGCGATCCTAAACGGTGACGTTTACACACATCTTGTTTGTATTTGTCGTTTAAAGAGCGCTGCCTTGAGGACCATGAAGTGGTGTCTAAGGTGCAGTCGTCCTGGCCACAAGATGGCGACACCAAGCTGCTCTTCCGTAAAAACTACGCCAAGTACGAGTTCTTCAAAAAGCCAGCGGTACGAACCAGCGCTTCTCTGCCCTCGTTCTTGTAATCATTACTAAAGGTGCAATTTATAATCATGCAATAATCATAGCAATTTCAAATCACGCCATAATGCAGAAATGAGCTCCTTAGTCAATTCTTAAAGCATTCGTAGTTTCACTGAATGCGCTTGCGGGGAAAGGAAGGAGAGGTCCACCATTTGAAAACAGTCATTGACTTTTGAAATGACATTCGTCACATTATGACACTTCCTCTCTAAATTATTATTTTGTTATTTTTATTTGACTATATTTTATTTTTAGCAATATTTCCCAGAGAACATGATTTCTGACTGCACCGACGTCAAGACAGGAATGACGCCATCGCAGCTTGTCCAGGTATGTGTGAAATACGCGTCTTAATTCTCACACCTAAGCCCTGTTCCATTTCTTAAAAAGTGCTCTCTTGGTCCTTTTTGATCCCCCCTCACCCCCGTTGGTTGTTTGTAGAGTATGCTGAAGTGCGGATCATGTCCAGAGATTCAGGGCTACCTGCATGTACGTGAAGCAGGAAAGAAGTCGTGGAAGAAACTGTACTTCATTTTGCGACGATCTGGACTTTACTGCTCCACCAAGGGCTCGTCTAAGGTCTGAACTATGAATACAACACAAACTTGAACACAGCATGTATGTAATGTTATTTTGATTACAGTTGATAGGTAGTCTGTCACTTTATGACAAATTGGTGTGTCATGTTGGTGAGTAATGCTTGTGTGTGTGTGTGTGTGTGTGTGTGTGTGTGTGTGTGTGTGTGTGTGTGTGTGTGTGTGTGTGTGTGTGTGTGTGTGTGTAGGAGCCTCGACACCTTCAGTGTGTAGCTGATCTCGAGGACGTCAGCGTGTATACAGTCGGCAACAGTCGGAAACTCTACAGCTCACCCAAAGGACACACTTTCTGCATGAAGGTAACAACCTGGTTGAATTCTCAATTCTGATTGGTCACAAGCTGTTGATTTAATTTCCCAGAACAGCAGCTCTGACAGTAGATCCGACTGCGAGTCACCGGTTTATAGTAATGCGTTTGTTCTAATACTGTTACTTTTATAATACTTTTTACTTCTCTGCATGTTTGTTTTGTGCATAAGGTGTTTTTTTTTACTGTCTCACTGACTTGATGTGTGTTATTGTTGTGTGTTTCAGACTAGCAGAGGCAGATTTCACTCTCAGGAGCTTAAACTGTTGTGTGCGGACAGTGAACAGAGTAAAACCTGCTGGGTTACGGCCTTCAGACTGTTTAAGGTACACACACACACACACACACACACACAAAACCCCTATACATTACTTGACACTGAGCAGAATAAGTAAAATATATATGTAATATATATTAAATATATATAATAGAAGCTCCCCTGCTTAAACTTAAATGAATATATCATAAATAAATGAATAAATATAAATTTGAATTTTAGCATCCCCTACTGGTAAAGTCTGGTTTATTTTTTTTTTCCTGTTAGTGTTGCTATACTTTAGTACTGTCCTGTTTTCTAGGCTGAGAAACTGCATTTTTCTGCGCTAAGTCCATCAGCCAGGCCTAATAAATATCTGTACATTCTTATGAAGACGTTATACACAAATGTTTAATGTTGAAACTTGGTAATTCAATGTAAAAGAAGCTTTTATCGCTACAACAACGCTAATTTCCTAATAACTGTTGGAGTAACACTCCTACTGTATAACACTAACAACTGGACATATATTTAGTCTAATAAAGCACAAACAATAGCTTCTAGAAGGCAAGAAATGCATCATGTAGTACATATGTGCACTATATATATAGTTGTGAACCTGTAAGTGTGTGTGTGTGTGTGTGTGTTACAGTATGGGAAGCAGCTTCAGTGTAATTACCTGTTGGCGCAGGCGAATCCTAACCTACAGATCCCCCCACGAAATAACACCAAGGTACGTGTCCACACACACACACACAAGCAAGCTTGTTCCCAAGCAAATTAACTGATGTACTCTATGGCTCTAGTTATGCCATTGTTCCACATTTCACGGATCGCATCTTGTCATTCACTTGTCTGATTTTAATTGCTCCCGTTGCTTCTGTCGTTCTCAGCGAGCAGATGGAGAGGAGTCGATGGTAGCCATGGATTTCTCAGGAAAGAGCGGAGGCCGAGTGATCCTCAACCCGCGAGAGGCCGAGAACGCTGAGCAGGAGGAGGGATATAACTGGAGGGTGCGTGATATGGTTTAGCTAAATATGACCGTGTCTATATCTTAACCTAATGTAATAGCTACACGTTGGTGTACGTTACTTATTTGTTTCTTAAATCTACTGAATGCTGAAAATCTACTGAAAATCACTCCTAGTTGTAGTTCTGCTTATACCAGTACATTTTCAGGTATTGGAGATGAAACAGTATGATACATTCATGGTTTTATATACTGGAAGTCTGGTAAATGCTGTAGTACACTGTTTAGTTAAGAAAAGTGCTAGAATATTCTGCCAAAAAAATGTACACAATGTTCCTCTTTCCTACTACTGTAGTCAGCTTAAACACAATTGGTGTCCAAAGTTTGATTTGTCTCACGTCTTTGCCCCAAACGCATTCAAGCAGTGCGCCGCCCCGAGAACTTTTGATGATGGCATTATTTATAGCCTAATGTTTACAGTGTAACTCTTACATGGCTCTTTATTATCCTATACTGTCACACTCTTAGCATACTGTATGTAAACACACAGTTTAAAATGTGTGTGTGTTTCAGAAGAGAGAGGCGCTGCGCTACAGCCTACCAAACAGCAGCCACGGGTCACGACCTCCAGGTGAGTTACAGGGTTGTGAGCTAATAGAGCTCGTTGTAAACAGTTTATTAGTAACTCATTGTTCGGATTTGGCCTTAAATGAATTTTGATAGAAGGGATAAAGTCAGTGAGCAATAATGTTCAGAATGCCATAACCTTAATATGTTGCAGGAAAACATTCCCTACAATGTTAAACGCTAAACACAACTTGCTCACCATACACAGCGCTTCCACTGACTCATGTAGCTTATTTGTTATTTTTATTTTGGGTATTTCCCCCAAGTAAAATATTTTCTTGCCAAGTCCCACCCATGAGTCAGCTCTCCCCTCTCATACGACATACCAACAAGGGAGAGTGAAGGCTAACAGGTGCTTCCTCTGAGACCCATGAAGCCAGAGGAAGCCAAAACACATCTTTTTGAACTACTGCTAATGCTGCGTCACAGAGCAGCGTAACACACTCTGAGGAAAGAGCTATCCTCCCTCTTCCGCATACACAAGCTCATGATTGGCTAGTGTCAGTATGATTGACAGGGAAGAGAGTATCTGTCATCCCTCAAACCCAGAGAGCACAGCCAAGTTTGTTACTTTGACTCCAGGTCACGGATGGCTGTGGCATCATCAGGATCTCTCAACACCTTTCTGCTGGTTCTCTTAGTATGTATTAACGCACTTAGCTAGCTCACTATACACTGTTACGTTGCATAATGTTACTATAGCTACCAATTTTTTACCATTTGTTTCATGAGACATGGGACAGGGCAGCACACTGTAACTTTTACTCTTAAGCAGGAGTGAGCACAATAAACTATCTGCATCAGTTTATTGCTAAGAGAATGCCACAAAACCATAAAAAAAACCTTTCGTTTTTCTTATGAGTCTTTCTTGGGTGAAGAATGCATTAAAATCTGTTTGTGTGTGCGTGTTTTTTTTTTTTTTTTTTTAATTGTGTAGCCGTACACCAGACTCAGCCCTGGTTCCATGGCGGCGTTTCCCGGTCTGAAGCCCAACAACTGCTGGAGGAGCAGGGTCAGGCGGATGGGTAAGGCCCTTGACCTTTGACCCCTTCAGTTCACAACAGTGTTTTTTCAGATTTAATGTGATAATGCACACAACAGTACTGCAGTGCACAATATTATAATATCTATGAGTGTGATGCATTCCTCCAGGATCTAACTGTCTAACTGTCTGTCTCTCTGTGCAGGCTGTTTTTGATTCGGGACAGTCAGCTGCACGCTCAGTGTTTTGTCTTGTCACTATGTCATCAGCGGAAGATCAAACACTACCTGCTCATTCCCGTGAGTCCTATGTGTGTGATTGTGTGTGTGTGTCTGTGTGTGTGTGAGAAAAATGTTACAAAATGCTATTTTATAAGGAACTCTGAGGAAACTCAAGATTCCTCCTCAACAGACAGAATTAAACAGTGAACTAATCCTTTAATTCTAAACGCGACACTAGATCTTTTTCAAATTCAAAACCAGATTTTTGTAGTGAACATTTATGTTTACCTTTACGTTGAATTTAGGTTTCTAATATGTATATTTATGGAGTTTTTTTTTTTTTTTTTTACTCCATTTTTCTCCCAATATGGTCATTTTCCATTTTGCACCCACTAGCTTGCTCTCCGCTATCGCCCGACAGCTACCCAGTATTTTAAGCTGCTGCTCATGCTACAGGACAGGGCTCACAGGATTTCTGACACTGAGAGGAAAGCGCTATCCACTCTCTTCCTACACATAAGCTCACAGATGCCCACGATTGGCTAGTGTTGCTCAGATTGACAGGAGAGAGAGTAATGCATGGCCAATTTTGCTCTCTTCGCATACTTAGCATCATCAGCACTCAAACTCACGATCTCTGGACACTTTTCTGCATCACTCAAGAGCCCATTTAATAAGCTTTTAAAGACCAGATTGCATTAAACTTCAAAGACCCTGAAGCCTGTGGCCAGAAACATGTACAATAGATATACAAAAGAGACCTGTGAACTCTGAAATGGAAATTCTATCCATTTAAGAGACATTTCATCCCGTTACCAAAACAGAAATCACTGTACCATGTCAAAATAAGCTACTCGTAAACAGTAGCCCCATATCGAATTATATCAAACTAGCTATGATTGGCTAATGTCGCTCAGGTTGATAGGGAGAGAATAGCACTGTCTCTTAACTCCTGGATGGGTGTTGCATCATCTGGCTTCAAAACTCACGATCTTCTGACTTTCAGCTGTGTGCCTATGAATAACTTTTAAAACCAGATGTTGTAAACTTTTTTTTTTCAATTTGCGACGAAAGATCATGTTACAGTGCTCAAAAGTTAGTTTTCCTGTTGGAGACTGGTGCACATGTATGTACATGGCAGTGAAACCTTTATGATCCTGAAGCTTGTGGCCAGAAAAGTGGGGAAAAAAAAAGATATTTAATAGAGACTAATGAAATCACACCATCCCACTTACCCCGAAAGCATGACAAGTTTTCTCTTTTGGACTCCCTGCTATGGATAGCTCGGGCATTGTCTTCTGTGATTCATTCACTCTGTCTGTCTGTTTCTCTCTCTGTCCAGTGTGAGGAGGGTGGCAGGCAGTACTACACGATGGACGACGGTGTCACTCTCTTCATTGACCTACTGCAGCTGGTGGAGTTTCACCAGATTAATCGGGGCATCCTCCCCGTGTGCCTCAAACACCCGTGCATACGCATAGCTCTCTGACACCTAATTCTGCACTCCCTGCACACAAACAATACACAACAAAACCATTGTGTCTAAGCCATTCCAACTAAAATGAGATTGAATTTGAATGAGTAATTCTACAGAAATTAGTGCACATTATTTGTGCACATCATTTCTGCCCCAGCAGTTCACTTTTCAGTCGCTTGGTGATGCTGGAGTTCACTGGATGCATTGGGGTTTTACATCTGATAGATGAAGAATTTTGCACAACGTTTTGACAGAGAAGCCTCTTTTTTTTTTCTTGCAGGTTAATATTTATGAATTATGTATTATGATTGCAGGTTCATATGTTTATATTCATTTGTACACTTCTTGTTTTACAGCTGTAAACTGCAGGCGGGTATTTAAATCAGTCTTTATTATTTCTGTTATGTTGTTGAATAAATTCTTCTGTATACTCTGCCATACCGTGTGTTTTATCTAAACTGTCCTGCTGAAATGATTGAGCAAGTTTGGCTTGGCTTTAAGGAAAGTGTTCAAGCATAAACACAGTTTAAAGCTGTGTGGTTGTGACAGGTGACATTAGACTTCATTAAGTAACAAATGAAACATTTGAAGGTATGCTATTATAGGAAAATAATGGAGTGGTGTGATGAAGTGGAGTTACTGTTACCACCCTGAAGTTGACTAGTTTCCTTTAACTGCATGTCCCAAAATGTTAAAAATGTTTTATTTTATCATACTTTTTATCCATTTATAGTTATAGCTAATGTTAATGTCTGCAAAACTCATTGTTACTTACTTTATAGCAAATGTAAACAGCCATTTCCTTACCAGTCTCTTTTTTCCCCTCTCTCTAGAATATAAGATGAAAAAAAAGCAATTTGTCATGCTAAAAAGAAACTATGTTCGGAAGATTTTCCCATAGCGGAAAAACTTACTGACTCTTACAACGTGCTGACACTGGAGACTCCTTCCATAACTGTTATATAAACGTCAATTATACGTTTTTCCTTGTGAAATAAGGAAATAAAAAATTAGACTTAGATTATGTTGTGTGTCCACCACACCCTATGTACAGTGGATATAAAAAAAGTCTACACACCCCTGTTATAATTGCAGGTTTTTGTGATGTAAACAAAATGAAACCAAGATAATTCATGTCAGGGCTTTACCCACCTTTAATGTGATCTAGCAACCAACAAAATTCAAGTAAAAAACAAATAGAAACATTTTAGGGGGGAAAGGGAAATAACCTGGTTGTATAAGTGTGCACACCCCTTTAGAAATACTTTGTTAAAGCACTTTTTGCTTGTAATATAGCACTCAGTCTTTTTTGGGGAAGATTTATTGTGTTGGAAATTATTGTGCTGGAAGGTGAATTTTTTCTTCATCTTCAGCTGTCTAACAGAGCATCCCAGTCCCAGCTCAAGAGAAGCAGCTTCATAGCATGATGCTGCCACCACCATGCTTCACCATAGGCATGGTGCTCTTTGGGTGATTGGGTGATTTTTTGGGTGAAAAATATGAAAGTAAAAAAAGAAAAATAATGAAAGTAAACATTTCTACACAAAAAAAGAACTACAAAGAGTAGTAAACAGTAATAAAATAAACAAAGTCAGTGTCTTGTGTGACAAGGTACACTTTGCGCAATTTTATAGGGAAATTAGCTGGTAAGTTTTACTGAGCATTGTGGAGAATTTGCCACAGTTCTTCTGGAGACTTTGATGACTTTGACTTTCAGAAAATAAACATCTGTACAAACAAATTCGTCTTGAAAATAAAGGGTACCTAAGACTTTTGCACAGTACTCTGTCTTTAAGAATTATCCCCAAAAAGTTCTGGTCTCATTTCATCTGATCATTTTGCCGCATGGTTTGTGAAATTTTTACACCACCATTTTTACAGGGGGTGCGTACGTTTTATATCCTCTCAAAGTCGTGACGATGGAAAAGACAATGTATTGGAATGTGCGCATTAACGTAAATAAAATTTTCATCCGTGTGAAGGGTTTTCCCAGGCCGCCACACATTAATATCACTTTTTATGTATAACCCACGCAGCTCTGTTATGCTGGAGCCATAAGTGCTCTGACCTTTTGGCTTCAATAATTCTACTTATTTCCCAGGGATGTCAATTGTCAACGGCAATGTTGCCATGGAAACAGGCCTCTGTTTGCAGAGGTTAAGTGTACTGGTAGAGGAACCTCGGAAACTTATTTGCATAAATGTCATAGATTTTTCAATGAGATGGAAATGTATTCCAATGTAATCGTGTAACATTATGATAATGGTTTATTACAGATAAGAACAACATTTTATGCTGATCCAGTGAATTAGAGGAAAAAATGTCAAGCAGTTATTAATAATAATAATAATAATAATAATAATAATAATAATAATAAACTTTCCTATATTTTTCAGTCAAAAGACCCCAAATGGACATTATACATATTCTCAGATTCCAAGTCTTTTTGGTTTCTCAATTTTCCGGTTTCTGCTGTTCCAACATGCCAGAGTCATGTGATGTTGTTGATGTTGGGGAACCCCTATAATAAAAAAATACATTTGAACTTTGCAGGTTGTTTCTTACTTATTTTAATGCACCTGTACATTAAAATATTCATCAGATTCCTCATTCCTCAAGGTGATTACAATGTGAATAAAAATGCAAATGAATAAAAACATTTATCTTTAATCTATTTAAATAGCAATAAGAAAGGATGAGTAAATTAATTATACTATGAACTATGAACATACACTATATTGCCAAAAGTTTTGGGACGTCTGCCTTTACATGCACATGAACTTTAACGACATCCCATTCTTAATCCGTAGGGTTTAATATGGAGTTGGCCCACCCTTTGCAGCTATAACAGCTTCAACTCTTCTGGGAAGGCTTTCCACAAGGTTTAGGAGTGTGTTTATGGGAATTTTTGACCATTCTTCTAGAAGCGCATTGGTGAGGTCAGGCACTGATGTTGGTCGAGAAGGCCTGGCTCTCAGTCTCCGCTCTAATTCATCCCAAAGGTGTTCTATCGGGTTGAGCTCTGGACTCTGCACAGGCCAGTCAAGTTCATCCACACCAAACTCACTCATCCATGTCTTTATGGACCTTGCTTTGTGCACTGGTGCACAGTCATGTTGGAAGAGGAAGAGGCCCGCTCCAAACTGTTCCCACAAAGTTGGGAGCATAAAATTGTCCAAAATGTCTTGGTATGCTGAAGCATTCAAAGTTCCTTTCACTGGAACTAAGGGTCCAAGCCCAACCCCTGAAAAACAACCCCACACCATAATCCCCCCTCCACCAAACTTTATACTTGGCACAATGCAGTCAGGCAAGTACCGTTCTCCTGGCAACCTCCAAACCCAGACTCGTCCATCAGATTGCCAGATGGAAAAGCGTGATTCATCACTCCAGAGAACGCGTCTCCACTGCTCTAGAGTCCAGTGGTGGCGTGCTTTACACCACTGCATCCGACGCTTTGCAGTGCTCTTGGTGATGTAAGGCTTGGATGCAGCTGCTCGGCCATGGAAACCTATTCCATGAAGCTCTCTGTGTACTGTACTTGGGCTAATCTGAAGGTCACATGAAGTTTGGAGCTCTGTAGCAATTGACGCTGCAGAAAGTTGGCGACTTCGGCTCACTGTGCGCCTCAGCATGTGCTGACCCCGCTCTGTGATTTTACGTGGCCTTACGTGGCTGAGTTGCTGCTGTTCCAAATTGCTTCCACTTTGTTATAATACCACTAACAGTTGATCATGGAATATTTAGTAGTGAGGAAATTTCACGAATGGACTTATTGCAAAGGTGGCACGGTGCAATGCTTGAATTCACTGAGCTCCTGAGAGCGACCCATTCTTTCACAAATGTTTATAGAAGCAGTCTGCATGCCTAGGTGCTTGATTTTATACACCTGTGCCCATGGAAGTGATTGGAACACCTGAATTCAATGATTTGGAGGGGTGTCCCAAAACCTTTGGCAATATAGTGTACTATGATCCTGATACTCATAAATAAAACTAAAAACTAAAACAGACATAAAATTCAAAAAATAGTTAAAGCTCCAGATAGAGGATCTTATACCATGAACCCTTTCAAAGCATAAATCTCTCTGAGAGCTACTGTATTTATTCAGGAATTAAATATGAGGGAAAATAGATGAAACGCAAATGTAGGGAGTGACTGAAACCCCGAGTACATAAACTGAAAGCTAAATAAAGATATATTATCAAATTTGAATAGATGAAATGAATATCTGTGTCACATTTAAGGTCTAATTTACACACAAGTTCAAAATGAGTGCTGAGTGAGAGATCTAGAGTAACAAGAGTTTACTTCTGGTTGCCATGGTTTGGTTAGTCAGTGCTTAGCTAGCATATTCGATGTGTGTCATACATTTATTTATATGACAACGCTGTTAAATTCTTAAATCTGGTTTGTCAGAAGGTGTTGATTCACTTTCTGTAACAGCAGCTCATTCTAATAATTTATTGTTTCTATAAACAACTTACAACTTGGGACTTATATGGTGGATCCTTCACATAAACTGTGCATATGGTGAAGTTTTCCATGAAGAGACGCTTATTTAACATTTATATGGAAGGAGTCTCCAGTATCAGTATGTTTTCTTACAATGGAATGTCTTCAGGGCAGAGGAATTTACACTTTTTGCATTTTCTCTGTAACATGACAAGCTGTGTTGAGAGGCTGGTGAGAGAACGCCTTTTAATAGCTGCTCTAACGCAAGTGATAGCAGGAATGAACTTGTTTAATGGGCGTTAAACGTAACCATAAATGGATAAAACGTGTAGTGTGTCGTTCTTACATTCTTTAGTAGATAAAGAATTGTTAGCATGGGCAGATTACTGTGATGCAAGAGGAATAAAACTCTTCGCTTTTTGCTGTTCATGGAAAATTCAGTGTGGAAACAGTAACACTTGATGTCATTGGTTATTTGCTGTTAATAGTATAGCCCAAGAGTCCTAAATGGTCAAAACAAAGCAAAATAAAAATACTTACATTGTCAGTAATAGGTTACTGATGTGCTGGTCACATTGTGATTTCTGTGATATGGATATAAACTGTATTTATTTTCATGATATCATGATATCATGAATATAATATGTATTTGCATATGCTGCAAATATTGCTCTTCGCCAAACGTGGAGAAGAGTTTCTGAATAGATGTCTTTTTCTCTCTCTTGCTGTGTAGTATCAATGTCAGGAGCCCATGGTATAGGTTACACACAGGCTAATGCAAGTCTGCTACATCTACATGGCATCACACCCACCACATGTTTGTGACAATTGCATATATTTCATATTCCAGATATAATATTATATATGAATTTCTTCCCTGAGGTCATATTTAACCTGATACCTTTCTCCGCTTTGCAGGTGAAACATTACCTGCCTGCGACTATGACATGGCTAACACCTGATCTCACGTTAGATTGAGTTACAGCCCAGGTGGTGAGTCTATTGCGATCTCTCTTCCCCACTTATCTCTTCTCTAACCAGCTACACGACAATCCAGTTTCATTCTTCTTGTGTTATGTTGTGATGTCAGTCCTGTGATCATGTGCTGAGTCAATATGAAAGTAAAAACACGCAAATTCTGATTCTACCTCAATTCTGAAAATAGAATGCAGTGAAAAAGCATATTAGGGATCCGATTTATAGCCTGCATGTACGAGCTAATTGCTTTTTAATCGCTTTTTAATTGCATCATTTGGCTTGCGTTTCAGGCGCTTGTAACTATACACAGAAATAAACATATTTAGTCAAAAATGGTTTTCAAAACTGCAACAACAACAACAACAACAAAAAGAGTTAATCTCATTGCCTTATACAAAACACTAGGGTATATTCCGTATAATATATTTTTTGTTATGTTATGTGAATAATTAAATACACATTTTATTAAATATGCATGAGAATGGAGAAAAGCAGTCCATTAAAACATCCTTGATTATATTTTCAAATCTGTCCAATTCCATCAGGACATGGTTTCCATGCAAGCCTCTCAGAGCAAATGCCTCCTGCTTGTCCTGTTCATCTGCTGCAATTTTCCCATCATCCACCCCACCCCCCCACCCCCCTCTTTTTACCCCATGAATGGTACATTCCTCGCTCTGTCTTCCTCGGGCTGTGTGTGTACTGAAATGGGATTTTCCACTATGAAGACTCGAGGAGGGGGTGGGAATGTGTCTTCTGCAAGAATATCAGATGAGGTCCGGCTGTGCCATGCGGACTTGAAGCCCCCCCTGCAGTAGAATGGGTTTGACGCTCTGACACACTCACACACACACACACACACACACACACACACACACACACGCACACACATACTCTCACACACACGGGCACCACGCTGACCAGCAGACAACTGGTGCTCCCTGGTTTCCTAGGACAGGCTGATCTGAGAGACAGATGGAAGACAAACGAGGAAAAGGAGAGAAGGATGGATACTAGGAAGGGAAGGATGAAAAGAGAGAAGGCTGTGTGACAAGGGATCAGAGGGAGGAGAGGAAACCGTAGCTCGAGCAGGTATGTAGTGGTGCAAGACTACCGGAGTGCAGTTTCATGGTGATGTGGGATCAGATTCACAATGTACCACACCGGGACGTGGAAAAGTGCCAAACCGGTCTCAGAGCAGCGTAATCAGCTGTGGAGATGCATGGCTCTGGGTTTTTAGGCTTGCTTTCTCATGGAGAAATGGATACCCAATTATATGAGAGAGAGAAAGAGAGAGAGATGCACTTCAGCTTTGCCATATTATCATGATGATGCTATGGGTTTTAATGCACTCTAATGGATCCTGAATACAATCTGAATGTCACCAATAGATGTGTGTAAATGGGAGAGAGAGAGAGAGAGAGAGAGAGAGAATGTGTGTGTCTGCAGAAAAAGTGAGAGAGAGAACGAGAGAGAGAGAGATATGTGTGTGTGTCTGCAGAAAGAGTGAGAGAGAGAGAGAGAGAGAGAGATGTGTGTGTCTGCAGAAAGAGTGAGAGAAAGAACGAGAGAGAGAGAGAGAGAGAGTGCACTGGCAGAAATTGCTCTGCGGGCAAACATCAAAGTGGTGATGGAGAGATACTGGCAGAGAAAAAGAGAGCAGAGTGGGGAAAAGAGAAGAAGAAAAGACATTGTGTCTCATGGACAGTGTATTGAAAGACAAGCTGAGAAGGTGTGGAACCAGAAGGTTGCAGGTTCTAATGACCTTCTATTACGGTGAAGCGAGAATATCCTGACACACAGAAACAGATGGGATTTTATTTCTATTGGACATGAAGCTTCGATTTCAGAATGTTTTTTTTTTTTTGACAATCGGCATCATCAGTCTCTGTCTCATCACCTGAAATAAAAGCAGTGGCGGCTTGTCCATAGGTGCAGGTGGAACACATCCCCACTATGTATTTCGTTCAACAAATATTAATCTTCGTAAAGTTCTTATTCACAACTCCATCCCCAGCATTTCAAATTCTGGAGAAATACTAATTACCTCTTTCGAGTGACCAATGATTTAAGCTATTTGACAAATATTAGCCAATGTTTCATTGATTTGCTCACTTTTCTAGATGTTGCACGATTTTGCGGCAGCTAGTTCACTGCCCTATTTAGCGCCTGAGAATTATTACTGCACCTAGTGGTCAGAAATAGGAACTGCAACAAACACTAATAGAGTCCTGTTGGGGCAAGAATTATGCTGCCCCATGCATGGGGGAGGAGCAGAAGTCAGGACAGTTAATGACACTTTTGCCTAATTGTGTTAGTTTAAAAATATACTGCGGCCACTAAGATCTAGTTCTATAGCAAATAATCGGAATTAAATCTGATAAATGACTGCAAATAAAGGCGAAGTGTAAGCGCAGACAATGTTTCTATGATGTACAAATCCATTTCTACTGTTGCTTAGGGGATAATGTCTATATCAGAAATGCGTGTGCACTACGGTGACCATGTTTCCCATGCAAATAAAAATGTGTCTCTCCTTTCCAATGCCGATAGTTTTTGCTGCTAGTTTCAGGGCTTTTGTGTGGTTTATGAGATGTAGTTGGGTTGTAAATTTTCCTGAAAACTGGCAACCCTGGTTAATGGTATTAGCATTAGTTGGTATTAGCATCTGTCCTCGTCTTGTACATGGCAAAACACACCTGACCTGCTTTATTGGACACAGTTGAACAAAGGTAAGCCTAAAACCACTAGACTGTTACTATTACGAGCCTCAGCCTATTCTATGGGTGCAGAAACTACGCTCTTTTCTGCTCCTTCTTGGTAGTTGTCATTTATCCTTTTTTATAATTTGTAAAAGTAAATGATGTGATTGATGTGTCAGCAAAGCAGGATGAAAAATATTAGCTGAAACCTAGGGGGGTGTCACCCTGTGACTGTCAATGATAGGCTGCATGAATCTACAGTCTGGACTAGAAAGAAATCAGCCTCAGCCTCACTTCTAACTCTTCATACTATTCAATTCAATTCAATTCAATTATATTTGCATAGCACTTTTAACAATGAACATTGTCACAAAGCAGCTTTACAGAAAATAAATACATTCAGGGTAAATTTTAAATGTATGAATTTACCCCTAATGAGCAAGCCAGAGGCGATGTTGGCAAGGAAAAACTCCCTGAGACGATATGAGGAAGAAACCTTGAGAGGAACCAGACTCAAAAGGGAACCCATCCTCATCTGGGTAACACCGGATAGTGCGAACATAAATAATTCCTTTCTATAACTGTATATTACATGGTCAAATAGTGCAATTGTGTAACCAGGAAATTCATTATAGTATTCACATTAAGTCTGTTTTGTTGAACTTATCCACTGTTCAGTGATGGAGACTTGAGTACAAAACTGTTCATGGCAATTGCAGTCCTAAAGCTATCAGAGCAATTGTAGTCCTAAGCCATCATATCATAACTGGTCATATGAATTGTGGTCCAAAGTCATCTTCATGGTTTTACCATCCTCAGTAATCTCAATGATTCAGTGATTTCAATATTCAAATATAATCAGTGTATTTGTTGTATTTTGCTTGGTTCCACAAAAATCTAAAATCACCTGTTTCGATTTATTTATGTCATTTATTTACGTCAAATAATATGTGTTTACACCAAATCTGTTTTTAAACCTTATACTGATGTCAAAGTGTAACCTCCTCTGTCCTGAAGACTTACCCATGGTCACCAAAAATTACCAAGTGATCCAATGCACTGACACCGGAGACTCCTTACAGAAAACTTCACTACAGCGATGGTGGAACATAGACACAGGGAGACAAACGGCAAAAGCAGACCTTATCAGATCTGATCCATCTGAACAGTGTCAGTCCTGCCCCTCCACTGGGAGCCAAATAGTGATGGAAACAAATGTGGAGGAGAGATGAAGGGCAGGGAAGACAGGTCAGGTGATAGGTTAGCAGAGGAACAAGACGGAACAGTATTAAAGAGAGAGAGAGAAGACTGGAAGATAATAGAGTAGAAACAAGATAAGAAGCAGAAAGCCTGACGGATTTATGATAAAGATGTAGCAGATTTGACAGACAGCAGGGAGGACGAGGAGGAGATGAACGAGGACCTTGATAAGAACAGAACTGGAATAATCACGTCAAAAAAGATACACACATCCACGTCCTCTTTGATGTTTGCAGGAAAAGGAAAAGAGACAGAAATACAGCTGAGATAGAGAGAATGATAGCACATTTGTTACCTTTCATACTGAATAATTCATATCATAGTAAATACTTCACATGTTTAAGCAAGATCTTTATCACATAGTGTAAAATTACTACAGACAAATGCCATGTCCCATATAAATTTGTCCAGAATATGGGACCATAGACAGCTGTTGTCCTGCTTCTCTCTGAATGGGAGCAGATTTTTTATCTCAGGAGCACACACACTGCTCAGAGTCTCATTATTGTGAACGAATTGCTTTGAAATGCTTTTTTTTCATACGAATTGTGGACATTTCATGCATTCTGTCAATTAATACTTGCCCTTCGGCTGTATTAAATAGCTTTGTTAAGTGTTCATGTGTTTTTACACACCTGAAGCCTGTTGTGAAAGCTATTTTTATTAAAAAAAATATATTTTGACGTATGTTAATGATATTTAGCTGAATGAATAAACGGAGTTGCCATTTTATTAGGTACGAGATACACTCTGGTGCCTGATGTTCAAAGTTAGGACCCACTTCATGGTCGTACACCTAGTTTCTTGACAGCCTGTATATCATCTCTCAGAGGTCATCACTTGAGTCGTAACTAGTTTTTTAACTTTATATTCAATGCTAAATGAAAAATATGCCTTTTTTTCCACTTGGCCCATCAGGGTTTGGCTGGATCCTGGGAGCGAGGGGGGAATACACCCTGGACATGATGCCAGTCCATCTGTTGTGCTATTAAGGGTAAAAACTATCTCTGAGATATAACTGTGTGTGTGTGTGTGTGTTGTAGTGAATATACACTTGGGGACCCTGCTAGTACTAGACATCTGTCATGCTGTCTTCCTGCCTTAGAAGTTTCCAAAAGAAAATGAGATTCGAAGTTTCAGATACCCTGAGGAAAAACTGAGAGAGAGAGAGAGAGAGAGAGAGAGAGAGAGAGCATATTTGGGCTGAGATATATATGATAGAGAAAGAGGGATGTGCTTTTTGATCAGAATTCCCAAATGTATCTCTCTCTGTCTAAAACCCACACACGCACACACAAACACACACTTATGATTGTCCTGGCTTTACAGTGCTCAGTAGTCAGCATTAGATCTGTTTATTGTGCTAATTATATGTTTGCCCAATGTTATTTATTTTATGTGTGTGTGTGTGAGATAGATAGATAGAGAGAGAGAGAGTTGGAGGATAAATGAGTTCCAGGAGAGAGGAGAAGAGAAGGAGAGAGACAGTTCTTTCTAATCCATCCCTCCAGATCAGTTGGATTAAGAAGACAGGCGTACACACACGCACTAGCACACGCACACACACACACACACACAGACACACACACACACACACACACTTGTCAGCTCTCTCCTCCAGTGCTAGGACACAGTTAATCAGCAGGTAGATAGATAGATAGATAGATAGATAGATAGATAACATGGAGAGAAATGGATAGATGGATAGAGTTGGATGCAGAGGTAGAGAGATGAAGAGATGAGAGAAAGTAAAAAGTGACTGAGAGATTGAGAGGAGGAGAGATGGAGAGATGGAGGGAGGGAGAGGTTGAGAGATAGAGAGAAAGAGAGAAATTTGATGGACAGAAGAAGAGATGTAGAGAAGGAGAGATGGAGAGAAAAGGTGCTGGAGAGAAGGAAAGATTGATGGAGGGAGAGAGAGAGAGAAAGAGAGAAATTTGATGGACAGAAGAAGAGATGGAGAGAAAGAGAAATGGAGAAAAAGAGCGGTGGAGAAAAAAGAGAGATTGATAGAGACAGAGTAATGGAGAGAGAGAGAGAGAGAGAGAGGTGTGTGTGTGTCTTTTCCCAGCTGTCTTCATCGTGTAAACTGCAGGCTCAAGAGATCGGAACACTCTGTGTTGGATAACAGTCTCAAAAAAGAGGAATATTTACGCGCACACACACACACACACACACACACACACAACACACACACACACACACTTCAGTCATACAGACAGTCTGACACCTGAAACGGAGGACAAAAAAAAAGAGTAATGGCTGCAGGATTGATGGATCAGTACAGACAGGCTGTGTGTGTGTGTGTCAGTCTCAAGGTCAAAAAGACAAAGGCCAACAAAAACTAGCATCTATCTATCTATCTATCTATCCTCTCCATTATTTTTTTCTCCATTCATTTTTCTCCAACTCTTATCTCCATCACTTTCTCCATCTCTTTCTCTCCATCAGTCCATCTCTTTCTAAACCTCTCTAACTCTCCATACCTCTCTGTCTAACTTTCCACTTCTCTATTTCTCTTCTCATTCTCTCCATCACTTTCTCTCTCCATCTCTCACTTCACCTCTCCCTGTATCCATAACTTCTCCTATCCATCTCTTTTCTTCTCTTCTCTCTTCCCCTTCTCTCCGTTGCTTTTTCACTCCATCTCTTGTCTCTCCATCATTCCACCACTTTCTGAATCTCTATCTCTCCATCACCTTCTCCATCACTTTCTCTCTACACCTTCTCTTCTTCTTGTATAAACCTCTCTTTCTAATCCTCACTACCTCTTCATCCTTCATCTATCTTTCTATTTCTCTATCTCTCCACCTCTCTTTCTCTCAATCACTTTTTCCTCCACTGCTCTTTCTTCATCTCTGTACCTCTCTATCCCTCTCTATCCCACTTTTCTATCTATCTATCTATCTATCTATCTATCTATCTATCTATTTGTCTGTCTGTCTGTTTATCCGTCTGTCTGTCTATCTGTAGCACATTTTCCTTTCTCCTTTCATTTTTTGGCTGCTTTCTGTTGGACTATTAAATCTCTCCCTCTCCCTCTCTCTCTCTCTCTCTCTCTCTCTGATTCAATTCGTAGCATTCGGCTGTCAAAATGACAAATAATCGCCCACTTTCTTTTCTTTGATTTTCAGACGCTCTCTCTCTCGATCTCTCTCCATCCCTCGTTCCTCTTTTGTGGATGCTCTGGCTTTTTCTTGATTTAACACACACACACGTACACACACATACACAAACACAATCTCCTTTTGATGTCAGCCAGATGTAAGGACCCAGATCTGGAGAGAGAGAGGGAGAGAGAGATTTCTCGTTTCTACACTCCTCCGTAAGTCTTTTCAGTTTTATTTCTGGAGGCAGCTGATTGGCTGTGAATGGTTGATTGACAGGTGCAGGAAGTCACGCTATTATTCACATCCTGTCTCATTATGCACTCCTTTTGTATTTCCAGAATGTGTAGCAGCTCGAGTAATAATTATGCACCTGAAATTGATTGGCACATGGGCAAGGAGTGTGTGTGTGTGTGTGTGTGTGTCTTGCAAAATGTCTCCTCGATGATAGGAACCCAAAATTATGTACACCTAAATCTGATAACAGGAAAATTCTGGGTCTTTGATGTCCAAATATGGAAAAAAGGAAGTTACTATTTATATTTATGTACTGTAACTCCAGAATTATTGGCACCCTTCTTAAAACTGAACCAAAATAAATATATAAAATATTTAGCTTATACATATGAAGATCTGGTAAAGTTTAATTTTCACACTAGAAAAGATTTTCTTAAGTAGTACATTATTTTCTCTGCAAATCACTGGTTTTCACAAAAATATTGGCACCCCTATAGAGCATAACACAACGGTGCCAACATTGCTAACAAGAAAATCCGAGCAGGCAGGAATGTATTCCCCCTAGTGTATGTTGTTGGACGAAATGGCACAGACCGCTCGCTTGTTTTCTATTGGCTTACAAGACTGAAGCGTGAACAAAAGTGATAAGCGCTACCAGTAGTAAATGCCATCATGTCCCACATCCTTTCCCCTTCAGTGAATGATGTGTTCTGTTGGGAGAATTTTATTTGCATTTGTTCTGAGTAAAGCGTAGCAAAGGGGTGAAAAATCACTAATGCTACAGCTAAACGGTAAATGTTGGCTCCCCTGAGCCTCCTCTTGTAATGTCTAACAGGGTTGGAGACACTCGTAGATGATGAAGAATATGCAGAAAAGCGTATCTGAAATGTGATAGTGGTGACTTAAGTTAGTGTAGTAGGATGCTGCTTGAATAATCTGGTAACTGGCTAAATCGGATAATGGACAGATTATTAGCATGCTCGTGAACACACTCGATTAGGGCTATAGGACACTCTAAAGACTTTATTTAGAATTTTTTTTATTGCCATTTGTGTTTGGACTCGTCTCAGTCCTGGGCTTTGGTCTTGCTAGATTTGGTCTTGACTGAGTATAATGTTCGTGTTGTTTTCTAAAAGCAGTAACCCAATTATATGCCTAAATCTTTTTTCTAGAATGAGTTTGCGTAAAGTTCTACACTCAGTATTCAGTGTTTTTGTATCACATTCAGGTTGCTAGTGTTAACATTAGAGAATATAAATACCTGTGGTAGTATGATTGTAGGAATATCTGTAAAATGTAATTAAATGCCTGCTTCTTCTTCTTATTATAAGTGTGTGTCCTTGTTTTTTTTTTTTTTTTTACATTAGCATTACTCTCCCTCCAGTCAGGCCCTCAGCAGGCAGCCTGTCATCAAGGTCAAAGGTTAAAGAGACGTTTTCCTCCACACTCCAGAGAGTGTGTGAGAGAGAGGAACGATGAGTGGTTTGTAGCCTGGGGTTGTGTTTGCATTAAGTAGTCTAAATGTCCTATTAAGGGCTGTTATTATTCCATCAATTATAAAAAACACTAATTAAAAGCATATTTAAATGGTATCACATGGATGCTCCTAACTCTTTTTGTGTTAGTGATTAAATTAAAAAAAAAAACAGTTTTTGGTTTGGTCAACTCTTTATAGAAAGATCTCTCCACTTGGTGGCCATCTTGGCCACGCCCCCAGGCCAGTGATACAAGGACTGAAAGAGGAGACACCTATAAAACCTACACTGATGTTCGAAATACAGATCTTGAAAGTAGGAAGAAGGAAGTTGTTAGTAACTCATATACTGACACTCCAGAATTATTGGCACCCTTCATCAAGTTAAACTAAAATAAATTTATAAAATATTTTATCTTTAGCATAAGGAGATATGCTTATATATGGTATAATTCGAGTTTAGCGCTATCTTTTAAAAAATCTTTAAAAAATTTTTCTTAAGAATAAATCTTTTCTAAAAAATATTGGTACCCCCCGACTAGCACAGAGGCTCCAACATGGCTAATAAGAAATTCCAGAAATAGCAGGCAGAGAAAACAAACAAACAAACAGAACTTTTAACCACAAATTCCTTTGTATATTTCAGATGTGCATATCAAGGTCCGGTGTGACATTTCTTATCTCTAATAATGAGCAGCAGCTTTATTTTTTTTACTGACCAGAGAGACAATCCCACCTTTGTGTTTTCTATTGGCTCACATTAACAAGGCTTGTAAATCCACAGGTCAAAGTTCATCTAGGTAAAGTTAGCACAAAGCGAAAGTAAGCACTACAAGAAGCAAATGCATCTTTCACATCCCGCATCCTTTCCCCTTCAGTGAATTGCCTTTTATGGACTTTTATTTACGTTTGGTCTGAAAGACTTCCAGGCCTAAATGGTGCATTATTTTATTTGTATAGTGCTTATAAGAATAGACATCGCCACAAAGCAGCTCTGCAGAAATCTGGATGTATGTTTGCCAAGCTATTTAATTTTACCATTCTGATTTTCAGAAACATTCGTCTCAGTTGCTGTTTAAGCTGAGGCTAGGGCATGTTAGCTAATGTATTAGCCAGCATACTGACTATAATCAGACCATATGTTATGAAATAGGTAGCTTATGTGAAGATCTATTTTCAAAACATACTTCGTCATTTATTATAGATTTAATAAAAAAATCTAAAAATCTACATTTTTCGGTCCATTTCTATTTTTTTCAATCCATTTTTATCTATCAATTTAATGACGCATTATAAACACACCAAGACACGCAGTATTAAGGTGTGTTACATCTTTTAAAGCACTCTGGGACTTTGGAAAGACTTCGTTCCCAACACCGCAGCCAGTCATGTAACACTTCACCCTCATGATTGTATCTCCATCGACTCGGTTGGTTATTAAATGGATCAGAAAAGAGCTGCTGGCAGGTGAGAACACACAAGATTGGAGCTGAATCAGGAGCAGCCCGAGCCCAGAGTCCTGTGTGTGTGTGTCCATGTCATGCTGTTTTGCCTCTGATGCCAATTAAAACCGAATTAGCCTTTAACTTTCTTTCAGCGGCTTCTTATCCGTGTCATCGTCAGTGCAAATTCTTTCCTATTTTAAACCCTGCAGTGTCCACTTTTCCCCAAGACTCCCTATCATGCAGGTTAATATGAACAGAGAGAACAGATGTGTGCAAATATCTATAGTTGTGTTTACAGATTTTTTTGCACCCAAGTCCTTTCCCCTTCAGTGAATTCTTTTCCATTTTCCACCATTTATTCATAACTCAAAAATCATAACAGTGGATGTTGGCATGTCTAAAAAGACCGTCTCAGACTCTTAAGTGTTACAAGCCCCTGAGTCATCCGACATCCACAATTAAACCTTCAAACTGATGATAAATTTGTTTTAAAATCACCTATTAATTAAACCAGCACTCAAAATCCTTCGGAAGCAACTCTCTCTCTCTCTCTCTCTCTCTCTTTCTTTTTTCCTGAGTCATTTAAGGGGCCAAGGCTGTGTACACAGCAGCCATGTGGATTTATGATAGAGAAGACGTTAACTGTCGCCACTCTCGGGCTAAGTAACGACCTTGTTTGGGATTATGTCATATTTCAGTGTCCTTAGCAGACTCTGAAGGCCGCTGTGGCATTTCTCATTACTCTTACATCCGACCCAAACCAGCTCATAATAAAAATTCAGCTGTTTCTCTATCTATCTATCCGGAACGCCGCCTTTATCCTTCTCATTGCAGCTCATTGTGTTAATTTCATCCAACATTCTCTCTCTCTCTATATATATACATACATATATATGTGTGTGTGTGTGTGTGTGTGTGTGTGTACATCCATTCATATATATCCCAGCCAAGAAGGTCAGAAACGTAGTTTTAATGGTCATTTACTGTAAACACCACTCTAAAGTTCAAATATTACCAAAATTGTTCTGAATATTACAAAAAGAATGAGAGAACTTTTCTTCTTCCTGTGATCCTCATGAAAATTGGATGATGCAATTTCAACATGTGCCTTGTGGAATACTCCAAATATCTGTGTGCATGAGAAAAGCGGGGGGAGGGTGGACATGGGGAAAAGCGATAGGGAGACAGGCAGAAAGTGATATCATCAGTTACCACTAGAATTTTAATTTGCCACAGGAGATTTAACCACATTTAGAAAATCAGCTCCCAGAGACATAAATCAGGCGTCCCGTTATCATCATCACCATCATCATATAAATTACACGAAGCCCGACAGTGAGAAGGTGTTTACTATGGGCTGTGAATAGCAGGAGATTATGGAGGTATGAGTCACCTGAGATGTGAGGTTGATTAATCCAAACTCTTTCACTGTCGTGTTTCTGACAAACATCAATGTTCATCATGAAACGGAGAGGATTTGTTGGAGGAACACACTGGGGGATTGGGGAATATTAGGAAAGCACAGTGGCAAGGATATTAGTGTATTAGTGCAACTGTTTGTCGTTATTTCTAGCTTTTGAAAACTCCTTAGCTAAATTGCAATATATACTGGAAGATCATTCTCTCACAACATTTACAGGTTAAAGCAGTTACTGAAGATGAATGAATGAATCAATGAATAAATGAATGAATGAATTTCATGTGAGATGCAGTTTGGTTAAAACTAAGAGCCAGAACTAAGTAAAATAGCAATTAATGACTGTATCATGAATATTATTATATTAATTATTAATGTCGTTTTTAAATGTTTATGGTTTAGCTGTGGCGTTTATGATTTTAGATCCTGAAGCAGTTCTGCTTTTTCAGTATGAAAAATTCATCTGGCAAAAAAACAACAACAAACAAACAAAAAAACAATTCACAGAAAGAGAAATGAATTTGGACATGAAAGACACGCATTTGTTTCTTAGTGCTAACTTTATCTACGTGAACTTTGATGTGTGAATTCACAAGCTTCAGTTGTGTGAACCAATAGAAAACAAGTAGGCGGGGCTTTGGCGTCTTTGCTTGGTTAAAAAAAAAAAAAGCAGAGGAGCTGTCAATTTTTTCAATCATGGACCTACCCATAATGAGTGAAGAAAAAAAAAAAGCCAGTGATTAAAGAATCAATGATAAGGTTTAGAAAAATTTCTTGTGTTATTTTAATGTCAAATTTTAATGTCAGGTTCCATTCAGATATCTTGAGTTTAAGTTGTCATGTACTCATAAATGAATGACTCTCATTTGCATTTTGATTTGTTTATTCATTTATTTATTTGTGCAGTTTTATGATTAAAGGAGTCGCTATTTGTTGTTTTTTTAATGATGCGGCTACTCGCCTCTAATTTGTATGTAAGGACTCGAGCAAGAAAGCTGCTCCCTTGTCTGCCCTTCTGCTGCGAGGATGTCTGACACAGCAGGAAAAATGTGTTAACACGCACACACACACACATACTGTATATGCACACAAACCTATACACACAGGATGCAGCAAGGAATACCAGACTAAGCAATAGAGATTGACCCTATACTGTGACTTGCTTATGCTTAAGTAGTGCATGCCATATGGGGTACAGATTACAGGTTATAGATCAACAATATACTACACTTTAAAATGCTTGAAGCATGTCGGAATGTTACGCTAAAAAAAACAAAAACGAATGCAACACTGACAATAATTGCGTTGCAATAATGTTAATTTATGATAATGGTGCTTGACGTTTTAAGGGTTTACTGTTCATTATATCTCTTTGTGGTTGCATTCTCAATTCTGATTGGTCAGAAGGTGTTATGATGTAAATTTTTTGTAACAGCAGCTCTGAGATTATTTCCAAGTGTGAGGCACACGTTTATATTAACACGCTCATTCTAATACATTATTATTTCTATAGTAACACTTTATGAAGGATGCGCCACATAAACAGATTAAAAATACATGTGATTGTTGATACGGCACTAAGATGTTTATTTAACAATTTTGTAAGGAGTCTCCAGTGTCAGTGATTTGTAACAGTCAAATATAAAACTGTAACTTTACATTTTCTCAGTAACAAGATGAGCTGCGTATTATTATTATTATTATTATTTCCTAAATGAAATGTAATTGTACCTCGGAAGGTGCTCAAATTGAAGTGCTGTTTTTAATTGTGTGATAAAGTAGTCCATAGTGTTGTGTTTTTTTTAAAAAGTATTCGTCACACTTAGTCATTCTTCAGCAAAAGCAATTTTGTTCCAGTGGATTTTTTTTTTTTGTATGTATTAGCAGGCAGAAGTAATAAATCATAACTCACACCTACCACTAAATACAGCAACTTAGATCAAAAGAGACATAAAAAATATTATCTTGCTACCTTTTGTGAAATATGATGAGTAATAACAGAAACTAGGCCAATCAATTCTCATTCATTTCTCACATCTGTCACCTTGAGGAAGCAAATTGTTGTATTTCTAGAGGAAGAGATCTGTGAAATTTTAGATATTTCGTATCAGGTGCAAACCAAGCAGCCCAATCAGTTAAAAATGACATTACAGAACTATCCCCAAAGTGTTAATCCACACTGAATAAGGCTACCATAGTGATTAGTCTGCTTGATCTTTCATGATTGATTAGGTGTCTAAATGTGTCGAAGATGGAGTGACGTGTTAGCTGATGCTTATTCCTTTTTTTTTTATTTCTTTTCTACAACTCCAGAGATATAGCACAGCAAGTGTGTGGGTTTGGTATTTTATGGGTTTGGTATGTGGCCAGTGCCTGCTGTTTATATCCTTCCTTAATACCCATTTTCACTGTTATTAGCATTTGCACAGTTTAAACAGTACGGTGTATCACAGTAGTGTCAGCTATGAAAAAAATGAAATTTGTAAATGAGGCACAGTATATTGCTCTGTAGAACGGTGGCATTGTGCTGAGATGTTCCTGTGATACAACATTTCTCGGAGAGTTAATTTTACAAAGAGGGAGAGAAAGAAAAAGCAATGGTGCATGCATAAACACACACAGGCACTTACAGCATGCAAATGTACATAGGCATTAGATACAATATACAAGTACATAAACATGACTGGAGTTTAGAAGGTTCATCCCTGTCCTATACACATTCAGAATTTGTACACGAACATTTCCATATATAAAATAAAATACAAATGAAATGAAATGAAAGCAGCATGGTTGCCTCACAGCTCAGCTCATGTTACTGTCTGTGTGGAGTTGCACATGTTCTCCCCATGGAATTCCCTCTAGGTTCTCCGGTTTCTTCCCAGTGAATGGATTCTTCATCCAGGGTGTATTCCCGCCTCTCACCCAGTGTTCCTGGGATAGGCTCCAGATCCATGTTACTGAAGAAGAATGAATACAAATTCAATAAAATAAATATTCAGGTGGGTCAGGTGTCAGGTTTTGAACACGACTTACGGAGCAAAAGCCATTGGAAATTGGGAAGGATCCAGTAATCCCAGGTGTAGCGGTTGGCTCAGAGACATAGAATAAGGATTCATATGCATGAGGTTTATTGAGACAAAACTCAGAGTCAAAGCAGGCAGCGTCTTTACCAGAAAAAAAATCAACACCAACAAAGGACACATTCAAGGCAGAATCTGAAAGGCAGATACGGGAAACAGGGCAGGATCAAAACACCAGAGATCCAGAATAACGTCAAAACACAGGGACAAGGCAAAAAAATCACAGAGACGGATAAGTTCAAGTCCATGTCCTTTAGATAGCGATTCTAGAGGAAGTAGGACGTAATAGAGGAAGTGGGCGCCCTCTGGTGGTCTGGAGGAGGCAAGTCTGGGCGAGATGTTACACCAGGGTAGACCCCGGAAACACTGTGACCTTGATCAGTATAAAACGTTTACTGAAGTTGAACAAGGTGGTGCTACATAGTTTGATTTGGACATTGAGTTTATTAAATTGTTCATCGCAGATTAAAAAAAAAACATGTAGATGAGCTAAACGAGAAACATCCACTGAAACTATAAACACTACATACAGATATCCTAGTAGTGAAGTCTTGCCGTTCTTTGTGCTTGTTCCAAGCTCTATTTTCCCTCGATGATATTTTTAACCTCTGAGTATTTCTTGACTAACCCCTTAGTCACTGTCTGCTCTAGATTAGCATTTGTGTATCGATTTTGCATTGCATTTTGGAAAAATGTATCTGGCATCTTTAGCTTGTAATTGAAATAAATGAATAAGAGGAATACTGAAATAGAATTGAAAAAAGTGAATAACAAAACCGACATATGTGTTGCATTGAGTGAGCTCATTTATTTATTGATTTATGTTATTCAATCTCAGCTTGGTGTCACGAGGCGGACTCTAGCTGCGTTCGGATTTAATCTCATCATCAGACAATTTCCTGCCTCGTATCTTGTTCTTATTTTAAGTTGCCTCCTTTTTTTCCTCTTCCCTCTTCCACTCCTGCTGCCATTTTCTATATAAATCTCTAAATCTCAACAGCTCAGTAGCCTAAAGCTGTTTTAGCTGATGTGTGTGTGTGTGTGTGTGTGTGTGCAATACTAGAATCATCTTCAAGACCAAACCCCCAGAGCAGAAAGATATCAGCTACAAGTAAGGAATAAAACAAGATAGGGTGGTGTGATGAGGCCTGGTGCGAAGCTGAGTTTCTGTTAATACACTGAAGTTGATTATTCTCCATTAATAGCTCGTCCCGGAGTGTTTTATTCCTCTAATAGCACTGAATCGAGAATCCGACAGTTCTGTGCTACAACAATAGAACTCCCATCTGTCTAGAAATATATATATATATGTGTGACCTTTGACCTGTTGATCTTTAAACATACAGATCTGGTGAGGTGAGAGGAAGGTAGGACAGAAGAAGGATGATGCGAGGGGATCATGGTGAATACCAACGTCAGTACCACACACTGGGCAACGCAGCCCGCCGCTTCTCCAACCCAGACGTCGAGGCAATGGCCAAGCTGCATGCAGGGGACGCTGAGAGACAGCGGGGCAAATACCCACCTCAGCATGCGGCTACGCTCGTCAGTGCCAACTGTTCTCGCCAGCAGGTATGTACCCGTATGTGTACGTATGTGTGTGTGTGTGTGTGTTATCTGCTATGAAAACATGCTAAACATGACTTGGCATGCTCTTACAGAGAAGGGAGTGTTTTCTTGAATAGCTATAAGAAGGACTGTGTGAGGCAGCAGATGTGTGCGTGTCTGAGTGTGTGTGTGTGTGTGTGTGTGTTGTACGTGTGGGTGTGTGATATACAGTAGAAGATCTGTGTAGCTCAGTGTATATTTGTCATATTGTGATATACAGCGATAAAAAAAATTACAGGTGGGCATGAAGATCTGCTTTTCCCTTTCCTTCCTATTCCTTGGCATCCCTTCTTTCCTCTCCTTTTCTATCTTTCCTTTCCCATTTCACATGACTTCCCTATGCTTCCTTTCTCTATACTTTCCTTTCTTTCCATTCCCTTTGCATCCCTTCTTTATCTTTCCTTCCCTGTCCTTCCTTTCCTCTCCCTTCCCTTCACATGTCCCATCTATCTGTCCATTCCTTTCTCATATCCCTTCTCTCGCCTTCTGTTCCCTCTCATTCACATCCCATCCCTTTGCTTCCATTTCCTATACTTTCCTTTCATCTCACTTTAGCATAGTTTTCATAGGCTTTCCTTCTTTTTGTGAACAATTATTTTATTGAGTAGTCAGTTCAGTATAGCACAAAGTACAACACAGTAATTTAGACTGTAACCATGCACCCGCCCCCCCACCCCACCACCACCCCCACCACCCACCA
>NC_069710.1:10912085-10914585 GCF_027358585.1 Pangasianodon hypophthalmus | reverse complement strand
TGTTTTTGTTTTTTGTTTGTTTTTTAAAATAGCAACTTCAAGACTCTGAGTTTCTGCTTCGTTGTGTAACATCAAAAGGCTGTATTAAAACAGCTTTTGACCTTAATGCACTTGCAAGACCCATGTTGTCAGTTGACATCACATATTTACAGCATAAAAATGTCCCTCCTGAAACACTAAAGCCAGCTAGCTCACTCATCGTCTCTCTACAGGACGTGTTTGGCGACGAGGTGGAGGCGCAGAAAGATCTAGAGGGTGGCGAAACTGCAGCGAAGCGGAAGAGAGTCCCCCGATTCGAGGAGGTTGAAGAGCCAGAAGTTCTTCCCGGACCTCCTGCAGAAAGTCCTGGCATGCTCACCAAGATGCAGGTGTGTCCCAGTGTTTGATTTAATGTTCACATCAATATAAAAGCCTTAACTTTGTCATGCAGCATGCCCTGTATACCTGCAAATTTGGTCAAAATGTCAACTTCTTATTTGGGACAATTAAGGAGCACTGTGTCTGGAGACCAGCTCAGCTGCCCACGTTTAATAACCAAAACATTATCCTCACAGGATTAGGAGTTTCCGAATGCATGAAGGTATTTTGCCACGTCAAGGCAGATTCTTCAGCATGCCTGCACAGCGCAGAAGTGCCACTGATGACATAGTGCATCAGGAATATTGCAGAATATCATATAACCAATTATTGGCACGTGTCTAGGTTGTAGCTATACTGTCATTAAAAGCGGCAGCACTAGTATGAGTTATCACTGAAATTTGTTCTAAACATGCATTATGCTGTCTTATAGTACTTATTAATCTAATGAGGTTTTCACTCATTCATAACTGACTCCATAGCGTGTGCTGGTACACTAGGGTGAAATATCACTCATGTGCTGCTTATATATAAGGACACACTGCAGAATATAGCATGATGTGTGTAGAATGACAATGTATATTCTCTGAGATGGATGAAGATAGATAAAAGTGCAGTATGAAGAAAAAAAAACATTTATTTTTATTTTTGGTGATGTGATGTCATTATCATCTGGCTGATGGGAAATAACTTGACATGAATTTGAGACCATAGCCCATTCCTAACTATTCAAAATATATATAGTGAGTGGTTGACATTTGTGTAGGTGAACCGTATGAACTGACCCTTCTGAAAGAGGTCTTTCTGCGAGAATTTTTTCATTAATTTTTTTTTTATTATTGATACGTAGCCCTTTCTCACACTGTTAATGCATGATCATTGTAGAAGTTTCTCATCCTCGTTCATGCTTTTATTCTGACTCGAGCAACTGAAATGTGGACTGAAAAGGTAGCGTAATTGTGGGGGTTTTTTTTGTTTTGTTTTGTTTTGTTTTTTTTGTTGTTGTTGTTTCGTTTTTTTTAAAACTATTTCTTAACAAATCACAAATGACCCGTTTCTCCTGCAGATAAAGCAGATGATGGAAGCAGCCACACGCCAGATTGAAGAGAGGAAGAAGCAGCTCAGTATCACTCAGGTAATGATTTCAATGAACTGGGGTGTATTTAAATAATAAGATCTAAATTCTTGTCAGTTCTCTTCATGTGACAGTCATGTGTTTAATGACTTCATGAACCACTTCACTTGCCTACTGTATGGAATTAAATGTAACTCTAGTTTTTACTCTCTAGCCCAGACTGCCCCTGGCTACCCCCCAGCCTGCAGCGCCCAGCATGCGCCCTCTCCTGCCTCCTGCTCCAGGCCCAGCTCAGTCCATTGCCCCCTCACAGGCTGCCAGCTTCATGAACGACGCCATCGAGAAGGCACGCAAAGCTGCCGAGCTCCAGGCCAAGATCCAGTCCACTCTGGCCATGAAGCCGGGCATCCTGGGGACCATGAACAATGCGGGACCACACAACCTTGTGGCACTTGCTAACCTGCATGCCATGGGCATCGCACCACCGTGAGTGTACTTAGATAAAGGAGCTGCTGAGAGCACTTGTTTTAAGATTTATAATAATGTAATATTTATTCTTAATGTAAGTCTTACATGCACCTACATTGTTCTAACACCGTTAGCACATGTGATCTGTCACTAGGGTCCCAATTTCTCTCTCTGTTGCTGTTCATTGTTTGTGCTCACGCTATGTGCCATGTGTGTTTGTGCTTTTACAGCAAAGTGGAGGCCCGTGAGGTCACAAAGCCGACGCCGCTCATTCTGGACGAGCTCGGGAGAACCGTCGATGCCAGTGGCAAGGAGGTGGAGCTCACACACCGCATGCCCACTCTGAAAGGTAACACTGAAATTGATGAAACGGTGAAACGAACTTGTGGTGTGATAACCTGGCAAACCATGTTTCTGCTGTAGCTCCAGAGTTTTCTTAAGGAGAGTTCCCGAATGAGGACTTGTTCTGTGGTTCCGCTGAATTGCAGGAACCGTGACTGTTTTGTAAGATAGATACAGTATTTCAGGCTGAGACTACAGTGGTGGCATTCCGGGTGTTGCTTTGTAGCATGAATATGATGTAAGGATGCACCAGTTTCA
>NC_069710.1:10822085-10907085 GCF_027358585.1 Pangasianodon hypophthalmus | reverse complement strand
GTGTCACGGTGTTCACATCGCAGTCTACAGGTAGCGTCTTTAAAAACACTCTTGAGTTAGTCGTAGTTGTGGTTAGATGATTGCAGCAGATTGCAGACTGATGCGATTCTGTGCTTGCTCTTGAACTTGATTTGTGATGATCCGAAGAGATTAAAGGTAAAGGTGCGGTCACTGATTTTAAGATGGAACATATACTCTACAGTTGTACATGATACAATATTTTTGTCATATCTCCAATCCCTAGTATGCGTATATCTTGTCATTTTTAAAACTGTATCAGCTAAATTCTGCTAAAATCAGTAATTATGCTTTTATTATACTGAAGTCACACTTACTGTTGGTGACAAGATGAGAAAGATCTGAAGGTCAGGTTGGAAACTTTTTTTGCTTATTGTGTTTTAAATGTTTTGTGAGTTTGTGCTGATAAAACAATGCATGCATTGGTGGTTAAAATTGTTTTTACGAGTTAAACATGAGGAAAGTGAATGTTAAATTAAAAGAAATCCACAACCTCTGCGGGATTAAATCGCAGTGCAAGATTTTCGCCTTTGGCTTGTGAATGAGGCACGACGGTGTGTCCCCAATCTGCAGCGTTTAGGGAAACAACATGACGTGGTGTTTCTTCTCAGGATCCGAAACCTGCAGAACCCAGCCAAGAAGTTCAAAGTGGAAGCCAACGCAAATCAGCTGTATCTGACTGGCACCGTGGTGCTGCACAAAGACGTCAACATCGTGGTGGTGGAAGGAGGTGAGGAAGCAGAGTCCACAGTCACCCAACCCTGTCATTTGCCGCTGTCTTTATTATGCCTTTGTCAAGTTTCCCTTGCAATTCTGACATCTGTGTATGTACCATGTACTTGTGTATGTACTGTCCTCACAGCACTGCTGCAGGGTTAGACAGTGAAGCATTAAATTAACGTTCATTGATAGCAGTTCTATACACTTGCAAGCTCTGTTATAAGCAAGAAATAGTCATCCCCCTGTTACCACCCTGATGCTGATTATCTTCCAATAACATGTCCAGGAAGTGTTTTATTCCTCATAAACCGCAGCTACTTGCCAACAGTTATAGACCTTCTTGTAGGGGAAAACTTATAAAACTGTTATAAAGTGCTGATACTGGAGATTCCTTCCTTAAATGCGAAATAAATAATGGCTACTTACAAAAAAATTTAATGTACCAATGACACGTTTTTTAGTCCTGTTATTATTCACACTAGATTATGAGGATCGTCTCCCAAACAAGTCGCTGTAAATAAGCAGTTAGTATAGAAACAATGACATGGTAGAACAAGCACATTCACGTAAACCTGTGATTTGAATCAGTAAACACTGGTAAAGTAACAGTGTTTCGTCAGTTATCTATACAGATGGAGTTGAAGTAATAAATCCCAATTTGGAAGTAGTACATTTTTGAAAATATGTCTTTGCCATTTTAAAATTGTCTTTGAAAGTTTGAGAAAGCAATTGGCAAATCTACAGGACATGTTCGACTGAACCTTTCAGCCGTCTAAGTGCCAATATAAATGAACTTCGCTTGAGCTGGGGGATTCAGCCAACCCTAAATGGTGAAGGAATGTCAATACAGTTCAGGGCAAATTACTCACCGTTATCATTCATATTAGCTCTTACACTAAAACGCTGTTCCTCGCTTACAGGACCCAAATCACAGAAGAAGTTTCGGAGGCTGATGCTGAACAGAATCAAATGGGAGGAGCCCAGCTCGAAGAGAAATGGTAAGAGAAGTCATGTTCCAGGGCCTACATAAAGAAAGGTTGGCTGGTCCAAAGGGAAAACCCATTTTATGAATGCATGCCTTACATTAATCAGTTTTTTTTTTTTTCCCTCTTTCTTGGCTTTGCCTGTGACATTTTTAAGAAAACTGCTTAATTATGCAGTTGGTGTACTGAATAGTGTCTCAAAAGTAGCCTCTGACTGTATGTTAATTTCAGCCATGGAGTTATTCAAATGAAATCTCTTATGATGTAAATAAGTCACATTTTCTCAGAAATCAAGAACTCGTTTTCAGTTTTGGTTCTGTTTAAAATAAAACAGCTGCAGGTTCTAACATCTGCCCACTTGTGTTCTGCTCAGACCCTGATGGCTCAGATGATGAGGGATCAAAGAAGCCCAATAAATGCACGCTTGTTTGGGAGGTAAGCACCTGGTTGAGCACATCATACAGCAACTTTGCATGATGGACACTCCACATAATCGAAGTCAAGCAGATCAAAAATGTGTTCTATAACAAAGGAAAGTGTATTTATTTTCAAACATTTTTGGAAGTCGTATGTGTCAGTGCTGAAGAAGTGAGTGTTTTATTCTTTACATGTCACATTCATTGTGCAGATTTTAATACATTAGTTAAATGCATTTGGTTATGGGAAGCTAAGCTACATGTCAGCTAGCTATCTAGTTCAGCCAGTATATTTAGTATATTTAGTTTAGTTGAAAATATATTTAGACGAAAAACAAGTAGACTTCCACTATTTTTCGTTATTTGTAAGGTAAATTGGCCTTGTAGCTGCTGGGCTCTCTGCTACTTGGCTAAATAGGAAGGAGGAGTCTGGCCGCACATTTGTTGAGCAAACAGGGTTCTAAAAACTGTCTGCACTCGAATGACTTAAATTAATCTGCATCGTACTGTGCCATCATTAGAAATGAAGAAAATTAGACACTGATGGTTATCTCTCCCCTCTCCCCATGATAGGGCACAGCAATGGAGCGCAGCTTCGGTGACATGAAGTTCAAGCAGTGCCCCACGGAGAACATGGCGCGCGAACACTTTAAGAAGCATGGCTCAGAGCACTACTGGGACCTGGCCCTGAGTGAGAGCGTGCTGGAGACGGCTGACGACTGAGAGAGTCTGAATGACACAGGCAGCCATATTTGGTTCGCTATAGGAGGAGAGAAGTGGACTGGATTTAATCTAACGTGCTTCAACCTGGCAGTCGTGTGTGTGTCAGTGTGTGTGTGTGTGTGTATGTGGGCACATCTGTTTGATAATCTGCACTGCTGCTACTCTTGGATATTGGATTCTTGTGATCATAGCAGGACGTTTGCAAAGAGAATCTAGTGCAAGGACACATTTCTCCTGTGACTTCTGCAGAACGATGAAGACGGCTGCTTTGATATCATCGTTCCGTGGACATAGGATCCTTTATAGCCAAAGTGTAACTTTTTGTTTTTATTTCCCTTCCTTTTTTTTTTTATTAAGCCGATGTGAGACTATTCACATGCTGGTCTCTTTAGATGTGTACCCAAGCTATCACCAACTGCACACACTGATTAAAGTTTGGAGGGAAAACAGTCGTGCTTCCTCGATTTATCAAGGACTTTCTTTAGACTAGTGGTAGGTCGATTCGATTTCGTCAAGACAAACCATACGAGGATCAACTCAGCCCCTTTCCTTTGATTCAACATGCAGTAACTTGTGTACATGGTTTCATACTGTAGCATGGGCTATACAGTGTGGCTGTAAGAATGGGCTAGTCGAATTGATTAATCTGAGACTATGATTAAAGAATCATATCGGGAGAAAGAAAAAAGATCATTGGTGAATCTCCCATTACTAGTGCAGGCACGACGTCCATTTATACAGATTATGGAAAAGCAAAATTAACGAAGAGTATTCAGTAGATCAGTAATTAAATACTAATCTAGATCTTGTTGCACGTTGCTATTTCAAAAAATGTTTCTGAATACATATTTCAAGTTTATAAATGTTTTATGCCAGTTGAACAACCCCTTAAGAGAGTGATTCTGGCCTTGTGCCTTGTGTGTCAGTTGCACGTAGACTGTATAATCACAAACAACTAGCTTTAATGTTTCCTGTCAAACATAAAACACTCTGATTGGCTGTACCGCAACCTAATAGAGCCAACTAACCCTAGGTAGAACATATCTACTGTACCCAAGTGATTGTGGACACCAAGCACATCATACAGGGTAACTGCTATGTATGTTTGTCAGTGTTTTGTTTTGTGTTTTTATTCGAAGCAAAGTTGTCGGGCAGAAGACTTTTTCACACAAATGCATGTCACGAGGAAGCAGGTGATGGGGTGCAGCACTCTGTGGAGTTTACAGCTCATTGCGGCTTGAGACATACCAGATCGGTCACTTATCGTTCACTTAGTGCTCACTGTAATCAAGTGTTGCAAAGCATTAAAAGAAGATATCCTCTGAGCCTTTGCAGCGTATTGGGTTATGGCTATGCACAGACCAGCTCATCTTACTTCCTAAACTTGCCATCTAAATATTTTTTTAATTGAACAGCTAACCTTATTTGTCTTAATTTATGGATTTGTGATGGCTTGAATTCTTTTTTTTTCTTTTCAGTGAGTGGAAGCAAGTATTTGGACACACTTTGTTATTTAATATAATTTCCAGTGCATGTATCCCTTTCAAATTTACACACATAATGTCTTTTGACTTTGTACTTGTAAATTTGAACAAAAAAGTATTTTTTAAAGCATAAACAATGAATTTAGGGGAAAAAAAAGTATTCAGACACCACAGATTAACTACTTTAGTAGTTTGTTGCAAATCTGTTGTTAGCCCTTTCAGCTATGAGACGTCTACAATAAAAAGTAATTAGTTTTTTGCAGCATTTTAGTTCAATTTTGGCTCATTCCTCTTGGCAAATCATCAGTTCCCCATGGTTAACAGAGTCCTTCTGATGGACTTCCATCTTTTTTCAATGACATTCATGTCAGTAGACTGGCTAGGCCATTCAAGACCTTCTTGAGGCACGCGAACATTTTTGCAGCATTTAACAATGTCATATTTTACATTTCAATTTCATGTCTTTATGCTTATGAAGAAATTCTTGTTTGTATTCATATTTATAGGTACAAAGTCAAAAGATATTATGTGTAAATTGGAATTATATTGAAATATAAGTGTAAAGTTGATCTACAATATATGCACTGGAAGTATATTAAATAACCAAAGCGAAAGTGTCCGAATACTAATTTCCCTTCACTTTATTTAATGTTTCTTTAATTAATGCCGTAAAAACGAAACGAAACTAAAGGATTTCCATAAATACCATATTCCTTGTGTAAATGCTCCTATGAATGATCACATGTCGTGTGAAACAAGCAACACCGTGACCAAGCTGCTGTGCTTTTTACAGAGGAGTTGTTTACAGTATATGGTGATTTGAGGGTATTTCTTGATGCAAATGAGTGTGTCCATGCACAAGAGCATCACTTTAGAATGTATGGGATTTATCAGTGGCCGTTGTGTACAGCTGTGCATACGGGTGGGTCTTATGCACACTTTGATAATTGAGACCCCAGGTTTTACTGCAAAAACGTACAGCAAAACACATCAGCCAGCTGCTATTCACTAGATAGCTAAGCGCAGAGAATATACATCCCCCTTTTTTTCCAAAGCTAAAAAGACATCTATACAAGGTTTAATTTTCTGGCCTACACATCAGATTATTATAAAGGATAATATGAAGAAGTGAGGCTTGGGCAGATTTCTTTCTAGCCCAGACTGTAGATTCATGCAGCCTATCAGTGCCAGTCGTGTCAGGTGATTACTGAGTGAAACATCCCCTGGATTTGGATTATTTTTCAGGCTGCTTCACTGACACATCCATAACACATCATCATCATCATCATCATCATCAGTGGTTGAGAAGGTGCAAGTGAAATACAACCAGGGATGTAAGGAATGTGAATGAGGTGAATTATTAATTCCATCATTCTTTCCCCCCAAAATGACTTTAAAGAAGAAACTAAAAGTAGATAGTTTAAGCACAAATTGGGCCTCATTTATCAATGCTTTGGTAATGGTGTGTGCAAATGTTTTGTGTACAACTTTCCACTGGGTTTACAAGAGTTTCAGAAAGGCTGATTCTCTTCATACTTCATACACGTTCCCAACACAGCTCTTTTGCATTTAGTGACCCATAAAACTCCATTTAAGTTCAAGAGCGCAGACAGCTGGGAGTATGAAATGAACGATCAGAGTAAAGGCTGAAAGACAGAAGTAGAAGTTATTTTGACTCACTTCTATGCCAATAAAAATATTTAATAATATATAATATTATGGCTTACAGCTATGCGCGAACAGACTGTCCCATCCTCAGTTTATACGGTGGCATTATGGTTATTATGCCTTAATTGAATGATTAGTTTCATTTGTCTTAATTTATGGGTTTGTGTTGGCTCACTTTGCTGTTGTTGTTTTTTTTTTTTTTTTCATATTTTTAATTTAATGCCAATAGTATAAAACAACTGGTTTTCACAAAGGTTTGTTGTTTTTTTATATTTTTAATTTAATGCCAATAATATAAAACAGCTGGCTTTCATGAAAGTACTCTTAGTCCCTGACCTTGTGAACTAGCATGAGGATGTGTTTTTGATAGAGACTCCAAAGCACTTCTGTAAGTCGCTCTGGATAAGGCGACTGCTAAATACTGTAAACGTAATAAAAATAAGCCATTTAGACCCAACAGTATATTCCAGATATAAAAGTGCAGTAATTTATGCAAATTACAGTATATGATTTGAAGTCGATGAAGTTGAGGTTTCCATTAGTTAGTCTTCTTATGTGTAAATTTATACACACTAAGGAGCACGAGTAGGATACAAACGTTTTTGTGAATTTACATCATTTTTATAAATACCTAATTTCTTGTGTAAAATGCTCATATGAACGATTTATGCATAGATCTGTTCGTATCAAATTTACACAAAACAGGACAGATGTCTTGCTAAGAGCAGTTACAAGTTCACTTGCATACTATAGACTTAAAGCTTTCAGGTTCAATTCCCGGAGTGCTGATGAGCTCCCTCCGCCCTTTCTCCTCCTTCCCTTCTTACCTCTCTTTTGTTCTTTCATAAATGGCTCAATTAAAGAGGTTAATTCCAAAAGGGCCCTGTGCACATCAGCTGTCCTCGCCCCTCCTCATCCCTCCTGACTGCACCACCCAATCTACATTTATTATTCATCCCAATCAAATAATGTGCATATAAGAGAAAGTTGCTGTTCTCTCTCTTGCCTGCCACCACCTTCGTCTCCTCCGATCTCATCCCACCCTACTTCTCCCTTCCACTCTACTCTCTTTGCTCTTCTGAGGAAGAATTTGCTTTTATTGAGTGAGACTACACACACACACACACACACACTGCCAGGCCCCCTACTTTTCAGCAGCCCCTTGCCTGAAAAATGAGCAATTCTCTCATTGTAATAATGCGCCTCTGTCATCCCCCTATTATCGGCATGATAAAAGATGAAATATTCACAGCGGCTGGCCTCCTAACCTGATCTGGGCACGATATTAGAGCTTTGGAAAATGAGTTTCAGCAGCTTTAATATACTCCTTGGCAGACTGACCCTTGAAATTAAACATTATTACAGAGCGGATATTTAAAAAACCGGGGCCACAAATTACATCAAAATGAAAATCAGTCAGAAGTCAGAGGAAAATGGCCAGACTGGTTTGAGGTAAAAAGAATGCTATGGTATCTCAAATAACCACTCTTTACATCCGTGGTGAGCAGAAAAGCATTTCTCAATGGACAACATGAGGCAGAGGACCACATTATTATGTAGTCATCATTATGTAGTCCCTTGTAGTTCTGTGTTGATCTGTGTCGTCTTATGTAGCACCTTGGTTCTGGAGAAACGTTGTTTCATTTCACTATATACTTGTATATGGCTGAAATGACAATAAACACCACTTGAACTTGAACATCAGCCAAGAACATGGAATCTGAGACTACAATAGGCATAGGCTCAATGAAACTGAGCAATGTTTGTCCAATCTTCAACTGCCTAGTTTTGGTAAGACTATGCCCATTAAACCTGATATGGTCTGCTGCTATTGTAGACCATGTGCCTCAAAGTTCTTAGCATTCTGAGATGCTTTTCTGCTCACTGTGGATGTAAAGAGTGGTTATTTTATCTACCACAGCATTCTTTTTACCTCAAACCAGTCTGGCCATTTTCCTCTGACTTCTCTCATCAACAAGCCATTTCCACCTGCAGAACTAACACACTGGTTGTTTTTTTCTAGCTTTTCACGCCATTCTGTGTAAACTGTAGAGACACTTGTGCATGAAAATCCCAGGAGATCAGCAGTTTTTGAAATACTTACACCAGCCTGTCTGGCACTAATATCCATGCCATGGTAAATGCCTTGGTTTGTTTTTTCCACCATCAAAACAAATGTATTGGAAATACCATACAGTGCATGCTAGGGGAGTAAGACTTCCTGTTATATCCCATGTGGAGGAAATGCAAAGACATTCTTGACTGAGAGTGGCATGTGTTGTGCCAAAAGATTTTTTTAGGATGTAAGGAGAACATATGAGATTTTTTTTTGTGTCTTCGATAAAGTTTAAACCAGCTACACTAGCAAACTTCATAGCTTGATTAGTTGAAATACTTATTTTGGTAATGGTTGAATTTCAAAGGGTATGGGGGGGATGTCCTTACAAGAATGCATTCACCTTAAATCTCTATTGATCACCTGATTTTGAAGTGGGAGGTGCTCTGAATGTTAGCCACGCCCACTCCATTAACAGTGGAGCTGCCTCTGACATGGAGTGCTCAGCAGCAGGGAAACTGTATTGTAGTTGCATTAAAAAGCTGACAAAAAACAAAAAAAAAAGTCTGCATAGCTACTGAATTGTTTATAGATGCATTCACATATATTTCTTTATCATACACTGGAGTGTCTTCATTCCATCCAGTTTAGTAGCAGTTTTAAAAGATGACTAGGTGATAAGGCTGATGCTGGCTTCTTATTCACCAGCTTCATATTGTTTCCACTTTCTGCGTAATTCCTTTATCTCCTCATTATGAAAATGGCTTAGTGGTTAGCATGGTTGGCTCTCACCTCCATCTTTGGGGGTTCAATTCCCACTTCTGCTCTGTGTGCTCAGAGTTTGCATGTTCTCCCCATGCTTCGGGGGTTTCCTCTGGGTACTCTGGTCTCCCCCCCAGTCCAAAGACATGTGTTGTAGGCTGACTGGCATCTCTAAATTGTCTGTAGTGAGCCTTGTGATGGGTTGGTACCCCGTCCAGTGTGTCCACCACCTTATGCCCTGAGTTCCTTGGGATAGGCTCCAGGCTCCCTGTGACCCTCTGTAGGATTAAGCGGTATGGAAAATGAAATGAATAAAATGTTTTAAAAATCTGACATTTCCACATTAAACAAAATATAATATACTTTCAAAATGCTCAGTATGAAGAAATGTACTGTAGAATTTGATAATTTGGCCTTTGTCAGCTTTTTAATACAGCTACAATGCCGTTTCCCTGCTGCTGGTGAGCGCTCAGGGAAGTGGGCGTGGCTAACGTTCAGAGCAACACCCACTCCAAAATCAGTTGACCAATAGAGATTTAAGATGAGCGTCTTCTTGTAAGACCCGCCTTGTCCTTTACAAAAATGTGCCAAAAGTCAGAATCAATAATAATAATAATAATAATAATAATAATAATAATAATAATAATAATAAACTGCATCAGAAAAATGCGCAAATAGAAAAAAATGAAAGCAAAACGAGAGTGTGAATCAGAAGTAATCTATTTTAGACAAATTATTTGATTCTCATTACTTGCAAATTATATATATATATATTTTACATTCTGGTAGTTAATATTTTGCTTGTTTATTTTATTATTTTATTTGAAACCTGGCGCAAAATTAACTCCATAACTCAAAGAGCCAACTCGACGCATCATTATTTCTCGGTAAGTCAAAATTATTATTCATATAATACTATGTTTACTGTTGCACTGTTGTATGGTAGGTAAAGCACAGAACAGAGAGAGAGAGAGAGAGTGAGTGAGTGTTATTCTAATCAGGCGTTTGCACAGGGCAGCCCGGGGCTTTGGCGCGTTTGGGGTCCTAAGAGTCCGCGTGCAGCACTACGTTTCCATGATGCACAGTGTTATTTTGATCCGTGTCTTGTTTTGGAATACAAATCGCAGTTCTTGCGTCTTGTTTTTGTCCCGTTTTTTTATTTCTTTAGTTTTTTAGGGTTATTTAAATACCATGATGCCGGGGGAGAACCAGTCCGGGGCCGGAGGAATCGCATCAGAAGCTACTTCTGGCACTTGTCAAAACTGCACTGTTTTAAATCAGGTGCGTTCCGATTGAATTCTTTGTACGTTTAGATTATTTCTCTGTTTTGTTGTGTTGTATTGCTGTGTACAGGAAAACCTCGCTTCTGAGCATTGATATGACGTGGGAAATTTCTTAGATTTATAGATTTATAGACCTTTGTTGACTTACTGAGTGGCTCTCTCTACCTGCACGAGCTCGGTATCACAGACACAGCTGGTCATGTGACCTGTCAGGCTCAGTAAGGGGCGGGGAAGGTGGTGGTGGTGGTGGTGTTGATGATGATGATGATGATGATGATGATGATGATGATGAGAGGTAGACTGAGTTCACAATATTCCCAACATTTTGTCTCTAGACCCCTTTATTTTATGACTTTTATTGAGGAGAAAAAAGGTTAGCGACTGTCCAGCTCATATCACAGCTAGTGTTTTCACAACTCTTTTCAGGGGAAAGTGGCGCATACGTGTTCAAAACGTCTCTAGAAGTCGCCGGGTGACGACATATACGAATTTGCATATTAATTCAATCTTCATGACCTGCATTTGCATGTCAAAACATGTTACGTGACGATTAGAAGGTTTTATCTGAATAAGAAAAAACACATTATAACTTATTGAAGGTGCATTAGGTAAGATTAGACTGGTTTTTTTTTTTTTTTAACAATTAGACGGGTTTTACATTTGAATTATTAACGCCCATGTTTGTGAAGTTCCACCTCCAGAAACTTAAGTGGCCTATAGAATGTCTATAAAAATGACCGACAGGAGGCACATCCAAACACAAGCAAGCATCCCCGGACCAAAAGTCAGTTTTTCAAGCGGGTTTTTTCAGGGGTTTGTTACACTTTTGCTGTTTTTTTTTGTTTGTTTTTTTGTTTTGTTTTGTTTGTTTTTTTTTTTCATCATGATCATCATATTACTTGTACAAGTAGTAAAAAAAAAGTACTATCATTTCTTTCAAGAATGCAGACATGAAGCAGTGGTAGTGAGGAGTGGAACACAATGTAGTCTTCTGCTCTTGTAGCCTATCTACCTCAAGGTTCGATGTGTTGTGTTTCCTGAGATGATATTCTGCTCACCATGGTTGTAAAGAGTGGTTATTTGACTCACTGTAGACTTCCTGTCAATTGGATCCAGTCTGAGACCCAAAACCCACAGAGCTGTCTTTATGTATTATCATCATTGTTGAACCTTGAAACATGACAGTTTTTAAAAAAAAAAACTAGTTTATACGGAGTGTCCACCATACATTTATGAAAAATTATACCATTCCGCGGTTGAATTCTCCAATCTGATTGGTCAGAAGGTGTTTTGTGTTTGCATAACCACGCGGCTCGGACAGTAGTTCTAGTTGTAACGTGAAGGATATGTTTATATTAATGAGTTCATTCTAATGCATCTAATAGTTTAGTTTTATCACAACAGCTCATTCACAGGGACTTGTACTTGGCGGACATGCTAAGTAATTTAAGACTGAAAATAAACTGATGAAAAAACGAATGTGTTTAATAAAGAAGATTTGTAATCGTTGATGTGGTGACGTTTTTGTTTGGAGGCATTTAATGAACATTTACGGAAGGAGTGTCGGGTGTTAGCACATTCTGATCGTCACAGTGCTTTGCAAAGTTTCCCAGCATGGGACAGTCTTCAGGACAGAGGAGTTTACTGAGTTTGGCTGAGAAGCAGCTTCTAGGGGGAAAATATTAGTTAATCTGTGACTCTTTAACTGGGATTTGAATAAACACGCTTGAAATGAACATTAAAAACAACCGGTGTCATTTATAGGGTTGAGCGAAATGGTAGCGATTGGGAAACACCATAAACAATTTTGAAACCTCAAGTCTTGTTGTGACAGATTAATTCCATTTATGACGTCCGTGGGTGTTTTTCAGAGCCTGGATGAGTATGTGGCTGCTTTACTGACGCTGAAACAGAAGATCATAGACACAGAGTGAGTAGAAGTTTCATGTAGGCTCCACTGGTTGTGTGTACGTGTTGCATGTGCTGCATGGGCAAAGATTACATTTCCATATTGTGCTATATGTCTAATAGTATTACAGTCTAACAACACTATCACAATATTGTGTCAAGGAATGAGTACAGTCTAATCCAGAATTATTGGCTCCCTTCAAGAGAGTGGGCAAAAAAAAAAAATACACACAGTGATTCAATTTTCAAGCTTTCTATTGATTTAAAAAAAACATCCTCATCGAGATTTTAAATATTAGTATTCTAGGGGAGGAAAAGATAATTAATGACTAAATTCGCTGCGGAACATCAAAATGACATCTTACATTTAGTCCAGAGCTTTCGTACTGTAAAACACCACAAGATCTGGCTACTTAGTCTAGGTCACCCTGCTAGCTAATGGCTTACCAGTACATGTTTCATGTACATGTTTCTTCAGGTTGGATGTAGAGCTGTGAAATGCCAAAATCTCCACATTTTGCTCACGTAATTTGAAGATCATGCTGTTTCTATGAAGCATTTAATACTGTAGATAAATACCTGAATCATTGGGCCAGGGATGCTTGTCTGTCTTCACTGTCTCAGACATTGCTACTGCTGATAAGGAATTTGGTGCTTGAAGTATAGACTTTCAGCTGGAAACTGATTTATTTTGATAAAAAAAAAATAATAATAATTTGCACATAATGTCTTTTAATTGGCTCTTATGGGGTGAAATGCATTAACTTTTCAGCTCTTGTAGCAGTAATCAAAAATAAATGTGCTATAAAAAGTACTATGATTTAAACATACTCAAAAAAAGTACCATTGCAATGAACCACGTACTGAAGTACTGTAAGAAGAGTACATGTAGTTTGTTCTATTCCACCCTTCAAGTGGGGTGAAAATGATTGACAGGTCTTAGGAATATTTCAAATAAATACAACACTTTGTCATCCTTCAATTTACTCTCTCCATCCATGTTGTTGCATTTTACAGAAAATGAGGGCGCTCAAATTTATGTTCCATGTGTTATCTATCATCATGGGGAAAACCAAAGACCTCACCACTTGAAGAAGGCATCCGCACTCACCAATCTAGGAATATATAATTTGTATGGAGGAGGGACTGGCATCCTTTACAAGTGTCTCCAACCTTATTAGACATTACAGGAAGATCGAGGCTCAGTGCTGTTATTTTCTCAGGCAGTTTCACTTAATAGTAACTGTCTATAGTAATTATATAGCGTTACAGCGTATGTTTAAGTTCAAATGTCATCCACTGCATGTGTTCATAATTTTTTCTTAGTGATTGGTGCCAATAATTATGGAGTTGACTGTGCATTTTCCATCTAACTGTTCTAAAGTTAACATCATATTAACATTATATGTTAATTTTGTTAACATCATATTAACAAAGTTAACATCCATTGTTAAAAGCGCTATACAAATAAAATTGAATTGAATTGAATCATATACTATACGGCCAAAAGTTTGTGGACACCTGACCATCATACTCGTATGTGATTTTTGAACGTCCCATTATAAATGTAGTCTTCCCTTTGCTGTTATAATAACTTCTATTCTTCTGGGAAGGCTTTCCACTGGATTTTGGAGCGTGGCTGTAGGGATTTGTGCTCATTCATCCACAAGAGCATTAGTGAGGTCAGGCATTGATGTAGAGGGTGGAGGCCTGGGGTGCAGTCGGCGTTCCAGTTCATCTCAAAGGTGTTCAGTGGGGTTGAGGTCAGGGTTCTGTGCAGTCCACTCGAGTTCTTCCACTCAAACCATGTCCTCATGGGCCTCGCTGTGTGCACAAGGCCACATGCTGGAACACATTTGGGCTAGGACCCGTAGTTCCAGTGGAGAGAAATTGTAATGCTACAGCATACAAAGACATCCTATATAATTGTGTGCTTCCAACTTTGTGGCAACAGTTTGGGGAAGAACCACATATGGGTGTGATGGTCAGGTGTCCACAAACCTTTGGCCATATAATGCACATAGGTTTGTTTAATAGAACTTCTGCTTGTGTCCAAATGTGTCAATGATTAAGAAAAGGACTGAATTTGTATGTGAAGCACTTTATTCACCCATTAGTCTTGTCATCTTTATTACAGAGGCATAATCATGTACTCATTTGTTGTCTTTTATTGTTTCAGCCTTCTTCTGAGCGAGTATAAAGAGAAGTGTGATGATATCCTTTATGCACTTAAGCACCATATCACTTGTTATTGATTGTATTGTAATTGTAAAGACCTAGATATGGTATTGTGCTCGTGAGCACCAAGTCGAGACCTTCAGCAAACAGTGACATAGTATTTGCTGTAAATACCATATGGCACGTCGCTTCTGCTTTTGGAACCTACTTGCTAGTGCTGGAACCTACCTAGTGCTTTTTGGGTTGGTGGTGTTTCAGAATGACAAGGTACCCTGGCAGTTATGTGTTCACACAGCAGGTGGTAATCCTTGGACTCCAGGAGACTAGCTCCACAAGTGTAAGACCATGTTGGTTTGGGCTTAAATGCACCCCGGTCCATTGGAACCATTAGCTACCCCCCAAAACCCCCCAATTAATTAAGCTTTAATAGGGATAAATACCCATCTTCACTCATTAGACACTTGGACACTATACTTAGTTCACTGTGTTCAGATGTTATATAAATATAATTGATCTTTAATATGAGATAAAATAAAAGGTTTTAGGTTAAAACTAGCCAGATATGCAAATTAATATTATTTTAATCTTAAACATAATATCAATAGTATCTTTATATCACAAAAGCCTCTCAGAAACATGGTGACCAAAAAAAAAAAGTGAACAACACTTTCACAGGTGCAGGTGGAAATCACAACAATCACCTGAGCATGGAGAGAAGAGCCAGCGCTCAATAAATAATTATATAATCATATAATTATGTAGCATCTTTGACATATGTAGTGCCTTTTGTGTCAATTTGGCAGCTCACTTCTAAAAAAAAAAAACATGCTGCCCAAAACATAAAACAGCATTTTGGATCTCTAAATACAGAGATCTCTCTTTCTGGGTCTCTTTCTCACTGCAATCAAAATGTGATAGAGTTCGATTGGAACTGGACAGAGACCACCTCAGACCAGTTATTTTGTTTTTCACCCAAGTCCAAGTGTTCTCATCAGCCTAAACATGTTACACAGAGGGGCAAAACACACCAGGATTCGATTCAAACAGACTAAATACTGCATATGTTTAAAAAAAAAAAAAAAAAAAAAGCAAAACCAAAAAAAAAGCTCCAGTATTAACTAATTAATTAATGTTTCCATTACGATCTATTGTAATGAATTTAGGCCTGTAAAATCACTGTATTCTCCTGAAATTGGAAAATGCTGTCAATTTCCTTGACAAGTGATTACAGCTTCAGAAATCTCAAAGGTAAGACTTTTCTCTTATGAAGCATTATGGTCATACCTACTTCACCAGGACTGACAGGCACAGTTCTTAAGTCATAATATCTGGGAATGACCAACACAATAGCCACACTTCCTTCTCTCAGACTGACCGGCACAGAGGCCACACTTCCTTCACTGGGATTGACAGGCGCAGAGGCTTAGTCAGAATCTCTGGGACTGACAAACACAGTAGCCACACCTCTTTCACTGTGACTGACAAACACATAGGCCCATAGGACTCTTTCACTGACGCCTCCTCCACTGGGACTGACAGGCCCAGAGACCACGCCTCCTTCAGTTGAACTGACAGGCCCAGAGACCACGCCTCCTTCAGTTGAACTGACAGGCCCAGAGACCACGCCTCCTTCAGTTGGACTGACAGGCCCAGAGACCATGCCTCCTTCAATTGGACTGATAGGCACCGAAACCACACCCTCTTCACTGGGGCTAATAATAATATATGCAAATTTTTTAACTGGGGACCAATTGATTTTTACATAAAAATATAACACTGGTTAAATAACATGATTAATTATCAATTTTAAAACTGCGATTGTACAATTTTTACCCTAGACTATATCTCTCATCGTTTGTAGATGTACTGTCCCCTCCAAAAGTATTGGACCAGCAAGACCAATTCTTTGGTTCTCGATGTAAATATCAGGAAATGAAAGCTGAAACCCTTATATATTGTCTCATTCACCTTTTGATCTCAAACCCAAATGTCTTCAGTGTATAGCGAAAACGAACGGACTTGTAGTTCCAATACTTTCAGAGGGGACTGTATAATACACAGCTGGACATGAATGGTTTTGATACGTGTGTGTGGTTGATATTTTTCCATTCAGAGAGAGCACTGAGCTGCACAAAGAGCTGGATGAAGTGCTGCTGAAACTCGGCCCGTTAGAAAAGCAAACGGCAGAGTACGAGGCAGTCAGGGCTGAGCTGGAGGAAACCACGGTGACTTCACTAACTCTCCATTAGCGATGGACTGATGTATTGATTAAATATCACGTTTATGAAGCACTGATAATGTCTTGTTTTAAACACAGGGCATTAATCGCTCACTGAAACCACTTTTGAATAGATTTGGTATTGTTGGGCTTTAGTGATGTTTGCTTAATTTTCAACCGTCTAAAATGATATTAATTAATGGAATTAATTGTCTAATCTAATCCCCTGAAATGTTGTGGAAATCTTCATATTGGTTGGGCTCTACCCTCCAACTCATACTTTCATAATTTGTTAAAGCTTTATATTAATTCACATTGGTGCATGTCCGTGTCATCATTGTATTTTTATTTTTTATATTTGCTGCATTAAGGCTGCCTTGAAAGTGTATAAGGCGAAATCTGAGGAAGTGGATGATTTGAGAGAAGAGAACACTAAGGCACTTGCTATGTAAGATATTTTCTGTTCCTTCACAGTAGTTTAAGTGAGCATAAAGATTTCTCTGGGCTTTCAAAGCTTTGCTATTACAGTGTCAATATTTACAGCTTAGATTGGCAGACAGATTTTAAAAAAGGCCAGCTTCTAACTAATTAGCTTAGCTTAGTAATGTTACCTGTGCAATAGTAACTATGAAGTTAAGCTGCTAGCAAACTAGGTAATGTCAAGTAAATGATTTTATTGTTTATGTAAAATCAGTATTCAAGTTTGCTATCAAGTTAATAATGTTTTATTACGTTCTCAGGAATGCAAAGCTTGAAGAAACTCTCAAGAAGGCAGAAGGTAAGAATCTACTTACAGGCACAATTCCACCAAGGTTCTGGAAATGTTTGAAGAAATGAAGAATTCTATAACTCAGATTCCAGCCAAACTGCAGGAACTGTGTTGTATGATTATTATAAATAAACTATTTTTTTAAGTTAATCAAAAATAAAGCAATTGTGTGTTAATATTGGTAGAAAAATGTTTTAAACAGAGTTTGCTGCAGAGGTTGTGCTTACTTTTCAATTCAACAAAATACATAATTTGGCCAGAGTTGACCATACCTTTGAATATGACTGTAAGATTTGAGCCGTCCAATGTTAACTCACCCCTCGAAAGCCCCTTCCCTTCCCTCCATCTCATATTAGCAAGGAGGTCTCTCATTTAAACCCTCATCTCCTCTTGATTTTTCTTGCTCGAAAGATGCTGTGCTTTTTTTTCAAGATAAATGGAGAATATTTTGCGTTAATTAGTGTGAAATAAAATCTATCAATGTACGTTTGTCTTAGCTAAAAATAATAATAATAAAAAAAACAACACAAAAGAACAAAATGGTTGACTATAGAATATATTTGTTAGGGATGCCACTAAAATATTTTGGCTGAAAATAGTCAAAAAATGTATATATTTTTTTTTTTTTTTTTTTTGCACTAATGAGGAAAATAAAAACAAGAAAAAAAATAGGGCTACAACAAAGTGTAAAATCTATAATAATTTGATTCTATAAAATCTTTGATTATTTCAATTAATTATATGCACACTACAGTTTCTACCTTAAACAAATGATTAGTGAATCAACCCATCTCATTTATAAGCAACATTTAGGCTGATTCATTGATTATTTGCTGATTAAGTCACATTAACACTCGACTATTAAAATGTTTTTCTTTGCCGCCCTAAACACAAGTGTTTTATGAATGGCAGATAAGAGTGTTGGTTATTTTGTGAAGATTGCATATGACAAGCCGCAACCCTAGTATTTTCTGAGCTGTTGAAAGTCTCTGAAGTAGGAAGGTTCTTAGAACCATGGCCTATGAACTAAAATCAGCTCTGCTTCCTGTGATGGAAACATACACAGATCTGAAGTTCCTGGAAAAGTTGTAGGTTCCTGTGATGGAGATGTTCAATGTTTTTCTTTTTAGAATACAGTGAGGTACACTATAGAGATGCCTACTGGTGGGCATTTACTCCTCAGCATTTTGGATCAAAGTGTCTGTCAAATAAAGAAAACTTTAGATTAAAAAAAAAAAAAAAAAAACCTAGCCAGAGAATGGAAACTGTCGTGCATGTGACCTGGAAGTTCACAGAACTACTTGTTTAAAACTACTTGTTTTCTTTTCATTCAGATGCAGCAAACACACAGAGTCTAGAAAATACAAAGCTGAGATCTGAGAAGAAAATGCTAGAAAGTGTCCTGCAGAAGACTCAGGTCAGGAGTTTGTGTTTTTGATTGTGTGGCTTTGCAGGAATTTCTGTAACATAAATAGTTATGGAAGGTTAATCTGATTTTGGTTTATTCTGTTTTTGAAGGAGTCTCTCAGGCTGAGTCAAGAGGCAGTTGAAGAGGTGGAGACTCTGAAGCTGCAGAACGCTAAAGCACTCATTCTGTAAGAGTTGTTGAGAAATAGAAAATCATCAGAACATGTCGATCTTGTTAAGATCTGTCATAATGACCTTTTTCAGATCTTTTTTTCGTGGGGTTTTATGATCTTCAGAGGCATGTCTGAAAATGTTGTGGTGTGATACTGGAATGTGTGGGGGGGGAATAGTGAAAAACAAATTTGTTTTAGATGTCAGAGGCCAACAGCACAATAGGCAACTCCTCAATAAGAACGTGACCTAGCTATCTAGTGTTAGCTACCTAGTTTCTTGATGTAGATTTTAGGTGAGCTATGTAGGTTTATTAAAGCAATATAAATTAGGCATGTTAGCTTACTATCCAGCTAAGGCTGTTGTTCTATTAAGTTTTTCTTTTCCCCCCAGAAAAAGCAATCTTGAAAATCAACTTCTGGCACTTGAAGGTCTGTGTTTTTTTTTTTTTTTATGTTTATCCCTAACATGACAAATTCAAGTGTGGATGATTAGCATGATCTGAGAACCTTTTTACTGCATTTTGTTATTATTAATATGTAATGTTGTTATTACAGACACGAACCTCAAGCAAAATCATACAATCCGAGAACTGAAGAGCAAAAACAGTAGCCTTGAAAAAAGCATCAGATTAACTGAGGTGCCTGTTTTTTTTTTTTTTTAAACAAATATGAAACACTGAAGTAATTTAAAGATTTAGTTTTAGTGGGAATAGAAGTATAAATGCATTTGTGTTACATTTGGCAGTTGATTTTTTTTTTTTATTATTATTTTTTTAAACCTTACAGGAAAAACTTGCATCATTGGAGAATGAGTTTAACAAAGGTAACATTGAAATCACTGGGTTATATTTTGACATGCAAGTTATTTACTGTGACTATGTAATAAATTGGTTCTTGTCATTACAGAGAAAAGGTGTTCATCTACACAAACTGAGAATGAGCCGAAAGTTGACAAAGGTATTTGCAGGAAAAAAAAACAAAACAATTTTGATCGAATGCGATGTACAGTATTTTCTAGATTATATGTTCTCTTTGTTACAACTATAATAGTATATAGTGTAATTTTAATTCAGCAAATTATTTTCTGTTTTTATATAAAAGCAAAAATTATGTAAATATAAAAACCTTCAAACCAACCAACCTATGATGTTTGATCAAACACATCAGTAATAATTACTCCTGTAAATAAAACACAATTTGCACTTCAGCAGAAATGTATCAAAATGGAAACCTATGTTCATTCTGCAGCTTTATAGGCGTATTTGTCCTACAAGTCTTTATACTATAAATGTACATGCTATGTTGGTACAGACAACAAACCAAATTGCAGATTTTTCCAAAAGAAGAACATCATATTTTCCTAAAATCTAGAAGATACTATAGACATATTTTCTTAAACTGTAAATCATAACATTATTTAATCCATACGTTCAATGTGATTTTTTTTTTTTTCTTGTTATTTTCAGCTAAAGTCTGGACCCTCCTACAGGAAGTCTGGCGTTGTGTAGACCCTCTGTCCAAAACACCAGAAAATTTAGCCTTAAATGGTAATTATTTTTAAGCAGCATTCACTAACTAAAATATTATGCTAGTTCAAATCATTGCTCAGAAACTAACATTTTTATAACAATCCACAGACCATCAGCACTTAATGTTCAGACGTTCAAGATCTCCTCCTTGTCCACTGCCAATCAGTCCATTTAGAAATCCGATGCCTCAGTCAACTGTCTCGACTCCAAAAGGAGCTAAAGTGTCTCCAGAAAAGAGTAAATCTGAATCTTCGTGCAGTTCAAGTAAAGACCAGAAGAAAAGTAAAATATGCAGGAAGAAGAAAAGAAGGCTGGAGTCTGAGGATCTAGATGAAACCCGTGCAAACACTGATGAAGTCAGTGATTTATCACTTAATAAAGATGGTCCTGTTGATCATTTATTAGAGGGAGACAGCGGCAGTAAAACCCCTGATATATGGGAAATTCTCAGCCTCTCTTGGCCTTTGCCTGCACCTTTATCACCACTGCCTCCTGATGAGTTGGTAATCATTTATGAATAATTTTACCAATATTGATTTCAGTGTATGTCATTTAGCATGTCGTAAGTCTGATTTCATAGTATTTAACAAAAACATGCTGATCACCACAAGTATCTAGAGTAGGGTCCAAAAGCCTGGCTTTAAATTTCATCAGTTATCAAAAATGATTATAAAATCTTGCTCAGTAGCCCAGGGCTGTCCAGTTTTATCCACAAAGAGCCAGTGTTTGTGCAGGTTTTCATTCCATTCAAGCAGGAGCCACACCTGATTCCACCTGTTGATTCAGTTGATCTTAGCTTTCAATAGACACAGGTATGGCTTCTTTTTGGTTGGAATGAAAACCTGCACCCACACCCTCCCTTTCCGGATAAGATTGGACATCCCTGCTTTAGCCACTGTAAATTTTAGCTGCAAAATTACATTTTTACTTTCAAGCAAAATAGTAAAATTGTTGACTATGTGACCAAAAAAAAATTCAGCTGAAGACTATACATTTGTTGCATGGAAAAATGAAAAAAAGATTTAAAAAAAATAGAAAAAGGAAAATAGAAAAAATAGGTTTAACTTGTCTTGCAAACATCCTACAACATTAATCATCTCATTTTCTCTCTCTTGAAGTTAATGAGACAATAATGTAGCTTTCAGAAAGTGTAAACGCTTCTGTCCTGAAGGCTTTCCCGTTCTGGGAATCTTTATAAAGCACTGCTAAAAAGTGCAGACACTCAAGACTCCCTCCATAAATGTTACAAAATACTTCACCACATCAACGAATATGTTTTTTTTCTTGTTTGAATCTGTTTATTATTAGTCCGAGATTACGTGGTGCGTCCACCATACAAGTCCCTGGTTATGAGCTGTTACTATAGAAACATGACATATTAGAATGACCTTGAACCAATCGTTCATGTTACAGCCTACTACTATCCGAGCCATTCTGGTCTTTAAAAATAATGCACACCTTCTGACCATCAGATTCAACAATTCAGCCATGCTGTGGTATAAAACATGATCATTTTTATTAGTTTTTGTTAACTGGTGAAAATAACAGTTCTTGATAGGTTTGGACCCTCCTCTATGATTGCACTGTTGACTTATAAACCTTCATAGTTTCATTTCAGAACTTGGATTATGCTGTTTGTTTCAGGCTGAGATGGAGGTTGACTCAAGTCTGAAAGAGAGTTCAATTTCAAAACCTGATGATGGCCAAAAATCACAGTCCACAGCAAAGGCAAAACCTTTAGAGGATAATGTAGCAGTTTCATCTGTTTATTTGTCTCCAGGAAACCAGTTGAGTATTGTGACATCATCAGTCACTCCTGATACTGATAACAAGAGCCTTCACAAAGTTTTGACAGAGAGCCAAGAAATGCAGATGTGCAAGATAAAGGAAAACTCTGAAGATTCACCTTGTACAGTTGCAACAGCGAGTTTACAGAATGAATCAGATGGGGAGCATGTTAGCCTAAACCAAGCCACAATAATTGCAGCAGAATCACAGCAGAGCACCAAGGAAGAGTGTACAAATCAGATCAACAGTAAACCACAGTGTAATGCTGCCCATGAAGTACCTAAAGCAAATTGTAATGATGGAGTCAAACAAGGATCAGAGTTTGTGCAGCAGGTTATAATCCCTGAGGAGTGCACAGATAAATCTGAAGAAGATAAATTTGTCCAGCATCAATCTGAAGTTAAATCAAATGTGCATGGATATTCTTTACAGATTTCTTTAACTTCACAAACATGTTCTAAGACAGAGCCAGAAAGAACAGTAGAGGAAATCCAGAGTGTCTCAACTCCCATGGTCGTAACAGATTTAAAGACAGCTGAAGATCAAAACATCTGGGGTGGACAAGACAATGAATCCTCCTGTACCAAGATTAATGGTGTTACCTCTGGAGATTCCTCAGATGAGGAGGAGTTTTTAGGGCTGAAGAGAAAAGTCAGAGGGATTTGCTTGAGACCAGCAGATTTAGACAGTGTTTCTTCAAACAAACTGCTATCAAATGAAAAGCAAGAATCTGTAGCTGAAGTTCAGGGAACAAACTGTGAAACCAAAGAAGAGCATTTTCAACCAGAGAATGAGAAAGAAGATGGCAGCATTACAGTGAATATGTGCAAACCTGTAATTCTTGAAGATAATGCAAGGGTAGATGTTAAGCAAGAGACAGGACTATCAAAGAAGTATAAACATGAATCAGATAACTATTCCAACAGCTCTTTACCAATTTTTGATGCACATAATCACCAGGAGGAATGTGTACTATCTGGATCTTTTAGCCCCAACACTGAAAACATGGATGGTGGCCTGAAAGAGGATGGTGCCAAACCAAAAGACCCAAGTGTTAAATCTCAAGATATTTGTCTTGCATTGTCAGTAAATACACCTACACTGTCTTCTTTGGATAAAAGTGTGAATCTACCTCTCACAGATGTTTCCTCCAGAAATGCACTTACCTCAACTCAATCTCCAGAATCAATTGGAAGGGTTCTTACAGAGATGGGTCCTCCACTACCTCCAGTTGTTTTACCATTGACTGCAACTCCTCCAAAATTTAGGAAGCACCTTACTCCAAATAGACCCAGCATCCATTTGCCTACCTGGTCATCAACAGAAGGGCCATTTTCTCTCAAGCAGCAGTCAAAAGTACCTTCTCCTGATCCTGGGCTTCAAGATGAAGTAAATACATCGCTTTCTATGACCACCCCTTCACCATCAAATGGAGTTCCCTCTTCCCCTTTGCAGTTTGGATCAGCAACTCCCAAGCATGCACTTCCTGTCCCAGGAAGGCTGCCCTCATCTGCCTTAAACTCCTCATCCCCCTCTGCCTCACAGGAGAACTCCATGCAGATGCTGGATACCATGTATCCAGAGCTTTCTGCCCAGGCAAGGACTCTAAACATCCTGCGGGGTAATGTTAACCTTGGAAGGGCTGCAAATGAGAGTGGGGCCTCCCCACCTTCTGTCAATCCAATCTCAGGGAATAAAACTATCAACTCCTCATCCACAGCTTTCACGAAGACAGACCAAAAGGCAAAAAGAATTGGTGCAAATGTGTTACTACCCAAAAGTGCCAAAAGGCTTCGACTTGATACCTGTTCACCTGATCCTTCAAGTCTTACCCCTCCAGTGCAACAAGTTAGTGATAACAAGCCAAGTAATGGCGTAGCATCGCCAAAATACTGTCCAACGAATGGTCCATCAAGCAACAATCAAATGGCAAGAAAAGAAGACAAAACTGTGGACGATGCAAATGATACACAGTCCCTCATCTTCAGTGCATTAGAAAAACTTCAAAATTCATATTTTGATGTGTTGCCTGTAATCAGGAGTCATGTGTTTCTTGGAAGAGTATCTGAAGTTCCCGTCCTAAGAGATGAAGAAAAATGTGTCATTTCTGATTTTTGTTTAAACCAGGTAAATTATTGTTTTGCGTTTTATTTAGTGTGCATGTAATTCAAATTCAGTAGTTGATTTCTATTGAAACTCAGTAGTTGTTTTAATTAGGACCAGGGTTTTAGACCTAGATCTTAGTGCTGAGCTAAAATGACTTTTCAGTGTAGGATCCATATTGACCAACTTCACCTCTTAGTTGCACTTGATGTAATAGTTGCACTTTATGAGTTTGAACCTGCCCAAATGATCCAACATAAGGAGTCAATAATTTTAAATTTTTGTAAAAATAATAAAGTAAGTAAATAAATAATAAAAAAAAAAAGTAAATGATGTAGATGTGAAGGCACCCTTTATTTATGTCCAGAATCCCTTTTCTAGCTGTTTCTCGGTTGCAAAAATAATTTTTTAACAGAAATTAATTTAGTCCAGTGTTTGGTTTATGTAATGCCTAGTAGTCCCCCCAAGCCTAGTCTACAATCCAGTATTAATTTCTTAATGCCTAATTCCTAATTCTCTGCCATCTTCATCAGTCCTCAGCAGAGGAGTTTATGTTGGCCATTTTGTCCAAGATGAAAGCGGATCAAGCTGTTATGAAACACGAACTCCTGCAGTCTCACTGTAGGGTTTATGTAGGCTTGTGTCGATGGAGAGGAGACTGTCAGAAAGCACATGCCCTCGCCTACAGTCTTCTAAAAGAAGGTAAGGTTGTACTGACATTTTATTTGAAATGTATCTACCAGTAAAACTGAAATCTGAACAATGGTACACTAGCATGTGCATCTTAGCCTTGTTTTAGATGTTTTAGTGATTTTTTTTTTTTTTTTGTGGTTGTAATGTGGCATTGTTTTGTTACTTTGCAGACTTTCCTGAAGCCCCAAAGTTGATTTTATTCATGGTGACAACATGGCCAACTGTTCTATCCCACGACAGCCCTTTGTGCCGAGCCATTAACATAGTGAGCAAACTGAAAGCAGAGGGAGAGATATTAGACTACCTCAGCAAGTATCTGCACTGGGACGAGGTAAACAGCTGTCTCACTGATTCTCGACGTTCTTCTCCATTTCTTTGTTTCTTACTGACAGGCCAGAACATGTTTATATTTCAGCAAAATCGCATTAGTAAGAGTGCATTTATTCGCCGTGTGACGAATCACAGCTTTGCCAATATTAACTGTACTCTTGCTTGTGCGATATTTCTTTTATACAACAGTTCTATAAACAAGAAATTAATATCGAGTAAATGGCATTCCGGACACGGTAGGGCCAAATGTTTACCAGGTGCTTCTGGTAAAATTGCCGTCCCTTCTTCCTTTTCATCTTAAACTGAGGAGCTTTCATATTTTAAACCAAATGTTATATTCCCGAATGGTATCATTTGCCATGTCCGCTGATGATGTCGCAAACACTACTGTTGTAATGGTTTCGAAGTAGGAAGTGGAATTTTACGTGGTGAACACAGATGAGCAGAGTGATGCACACAATGAACCGTCACAGTGAGATTATAGGAAATATAGGTACTCTTGGAACACTGCTCGACAAACGATCAGATTAATGGACTGGAACTAACTGGCGTATAATCCAGTATATATTATGCAATAAAATAATTCTCTTGTATTTAACTGTTTTCTTACTCTACTTTTTCATATGTGTTACTTTTACAATCTCAATGTAAGCCACTGGCAGGTCACATTCCTTGTAAATTCATCTTATTTGGATGAACAAAACTTACTCTGACTACAACACTGAAAACAAGGTGACATAGTTGTTGTACACTTTTTTTTTTTTTTTTTTTTTTTTTTTTTTTTTTTGTATGAAATTATTTATTCTTGAAGACAATTCCTTGCAGGTACCAGCTAGCTAGAGTCACTTTCTTACCCATTATTCATCCATTCACCCTGCCGAGCCATTCTATTCTATAAAATATTTTTTTTTAATTAAAATTCATTTTTATTGAAGTTTGTTAACCTGGGTATCAAAGAAAAATTGTGTTTTTTGCCAGAGGCCTCCAGGTGACATCCACGAAATGATCACCACCATACTAAAGGCTTTTCTCGAGGATGGCACTTTGATGTTCCAGAAGCACGATCGTCATGGTGATGACCTGTGCCCTGCTGCCTGGGAATACATCTTCAGTCTGGATCTCCTGTGTGCACATCTGGGCTGGAAATGGACCCATGACAATATTATAGGGTACTGTGCATAAAACCTTTTTAATATATATCGTTCACAGTTTTGTAGATCTGTTGATTGAATATTTATATCTGCATTAGGAAGACACTTTTATTTCAGGGTACTTACAAATGTGACAGATTCAAATTTAAATACAGAGCTCAGCAGTTGATGGTGTAGGGCAGGCCTGCACCACTGGCTACATAAAAATGGCAAAATAAACAAATATTGTTCCATTGTATTTGGAATCAACACAGTTCTTTTCCACCCCTCCTAACTTACCTCACAATTATAATTATAGTATGGTGGATTCCACACTCATAAAACTGAGATGCAAAGTTATCACACCACCACTTGCCGTCTCTCAGTTGCAGCTGCGTGAGGATCTTCAGGCAATTTGGAGCTGAATCCCCACTGAGATGTTTGTGAAACACCATAGTCTGTGAGTCTGTTTCAGTGCTAATTGCCATGTGATTACTGGCAAAATAGCGCTCGTAGTAGTTAGTCGCAGAATTGCCGAATCCACCTTGCTGTTCTGCTCCAATGCTGACTGGCTAAGTGGATTATTTTTGGATCAGCACTCCTGGTGGTGAATTGAGTAAGTAATAGAAGAGAAATAAACATGATAATGCAGAACCCATGCTTGTGTGGTGTATATCTGAGCTCTCTAGAAGCTGGGACAGACATCAGCTCTTTTTACATCTCAGGGCGCTAGATCTTGGAAAGGGTATTCCGTGTGCAGTGTTCAGAAGGCTCACTAAGTAAGTCTGATTCAGCAAGCTCACTAAGTAAGTCTAAACCCAAGTTGGAAGTCAGAGATCAGCTGAGCGCCACAGCCCAGGAATGCTGCTAAACGAGCAGGAATAATGATGAATGATGCCCAGAACAAAGGCTAACAAGAGAGCTTGTGGCTCAGTTGAGAACTTGATGTTTGAGTAGAAGCCACACACAGGGAAAGTATGCGGCTTTTGGCGGAACGTCCGAAAAAGGCCCAGAAACCGATTCCCCCTCATGATCCTTATCTGGAGAAGACAAGACTGCTTATATTTGTGGCTGTGTTCTCCAAGTGCTATATTTAAATAAAATTTAATGGAGTTGAAGTATAAATGTTCTAGATGAGCTACACTGCAGGATGGTGCTTGGTCAACCAGTGTCCAGCCTCTCAGGAAGCCAGATACCTGATACCAGGGAGATACTGGCCATCTCAGCACTTACCATTGTAAGACGAGTCTTCAGTCTGGACATTGCAATGGCAGGATGAGAAGGCATTTGACTATATGCTTATGTGAGAGAATAGAGCCATTGAACTCTCTGTAAGAGAGTCAATGATCAAACCCTCACTCTTTGCAGTGAAACCTCTGAGAATGCATTGAATCACCTAGCAAATGGGTTATGCATAACTCCAGGCATGGTTGAATCAAGGCTGCTTGTTTGCCCTTCAACCAAAAGAAGCTCTGTAAGGAGGAGCAAAGGCATGAAAAGGTTGCCTTTTCAATAACACGCTTCTTAAGTTAATGTCTTTGCCTCCGCCTTCTCGCTAGCGGTGATGGTGTAGACAAACAGCCCTACTACCTCTGTGGACCAGAGGCATAGGAGTATGGCCATTCTTGGTTGAGGGATTGAGATGAGCCTCCACATAGTAGCAGGCTACCTGATATATGTCCACCTTCGTCACGCACCGTGGCACTCAGTTTCAATGGGAAAAGCCCTAGTACTATAGTGGAGTATTCTTCGCAAAGAAATTAGATTCAGTAGGGATGCTAGCCACCCTGTCACCCCAATGTGCAGCACACATTATTGCACCTTTCCAGTTTGGGGAGGCTTCCTGGAGCAGTTCCAGCTCTTGGGCTGTTAACCACAGCTGTGGCGGTAACACTGTTGGGGCGGTTGGAATTAAGGAAATCTCCCACTGAAAGTGACACAAGCCTCCACAATTGGGCTCACCAATACTAGATTCATGGAGAGTGACTTACTTGTAAGGGCAGTTCAATGGCACAATGATCTCACTGCTGAGAAAGTACAGTACATATGCCCAAAAGAGGTTTGCTTGCATCTTGGGGTGGTACAGCAGACCTTGGGATTTACCCACGTACATTTTTTTTTTTTTTTTGCCATCATCGAGTATGGTTCTGCCTAGTGGAACCATACAGCCCTCTTGGAAGAGACACAGTAGCCCATGATTTGACCTAGTGGCCTATTGTAAGCTTTCCCTTATTATTTAGTGTCATGCCCATGTGACAGCGATTAGCAACAAAACTGCAGTGGTCTGCTCGAGGCCTCGAAAAGGTCAGTGTAAACCTGGTTTCCACTAGTGCTTTTGCTAGTGGTTGGAGCACCCTGTGAATCTTTCCCCAGACAAGCTCATTTATCACAAATGAACAAAAAGTTAGGCACCCCCAACCAGACAAAATATGCCCATGGGGCTGGCCCCTCCATGCAGTGGGTAGGCCAATGGCTAGCGCATAGCGCATCAGGAGCCCTAGAACCCTAACCTTGCACACTGGAAGCTTTAGCTTTATAACATTGTTCTGGGAGGTGCAAAGAGCCTTTCATCTGCCATGTTCCCCAGGAGTCAGATATAGGATCTCCCCACATGGGGTGGATTCCCTTAAATAATTCTTATGGTCCAGCTGGGATGCTTGGATGAGTAGTATTGTAGACAGTATTTTTTGGCTGGCAATCACCTCAGCCAAGAGTTGAAAGAACTGCATGCCTTGGTCATGGGCTCGTTGTGCATGCACTAATGACCAAATAGTTGTAGGGTGACCGTGTGATGGAACTCAAGGTGCCTACCTAAGATTATAGGTGCCACAAACATAAGAACTTGGTGGTTGACTTCAGTGTGCTGCAAGAATCAATCGGTGACGTTCCCTGCCGTGTCACTACACCCCTTACGGTGATATGTGAGCCAAACAATGGCGAATTGGTCATAGAACCAGCTATTCCTTGGGCACAATGTTGGTCGAAACAGTATGATTGGTCATCACTGTGGCCTAAACAAACAGTCTAAACAAACTATCACAATGGGCCATTCCATAGGGAGTGCTGATTCTCATGCACTCTGCTGTGAGGCTTGCTACTTCAGGTCTGCCCTGTAGCTACCTGGGTATCTGGGAGGGTGAGTCAGTTCCTCGTGACCTACTGGTATAAGGTTATGCAGGTAACGCCGCCACTGGCTTTAAGGAGAGGTGAAATGGGAGTGTCAGTCATTGCTGATTTTTGTTTTTTTTTTGTTTTTTTTTTTGTAATATGGTCATCATGTGACTTAGTTTCAAAAGCTCTCTGCGCATGTGTAAAGTATTAGTATGAGTAAATGAGCATGGTTTCAGACTGATGGGCTTTTGGTTCCTCTGTAACATGACAAGCTGCATTTGTTGTCTTAGTAACTTCAAGAGAGAGGAAAAAGAGAAGACACTCTCTTGACACAACTGATTATAGCTGTTGTAACGGGAACTAACTTGTTTCATGGACATTCCTTGACACTAAATCTCACTAGAAACAAATGAAAAGTACAATGTGTAAATTATCAGTGGCAAATTTCTTTGATATGAAAGGAATAAAAACACCGTCATAGAAAAATAAACTTCAGGGTGGTAACAATAGCTTTGTATCAGGTGGCATCACACCAATCCATCATCGATTATTCCTTAGTTACATTAAGGGGCAGTAGTCTGGTGACTGTTTGAAATATTGTAAATGGCCACATTGATATTGCTTGAATTCACAACCTTCCACTCACTGTCATAGAACCATAATAGCTGATCTGCCAGTCATCATAGTCCATGTTCCTTATGTTTTCTTTACAGAAAAGAGCTTTGGCCGGTCATGAATGCCTGGGTGACACAACCAAGACCTCAGCAAACGCCAGTCCGAGACATTTGTGTAGCAGCAGTTTTGAGGCTGATTGGTACGTTTCTTGAAAATCCTGGGGCAATATCTCGCGTTACTTTTGGATTATTCAAACTGTTTCACTCTTGGTCTTTTTTTCCATCTCTGTCAGGACGACTTGGCCAACTGGGCCTTAAGGAGAAACTGTGCATGTCAGTCCAAAATGTTGCAAAAGCCATAAATCTGTTTGGGAAACATGGAATATCAGAAGGTATTACTAAAGCATCAAATAAATTAGTTCTTTATACCTGACATTCTGCAATTTTTATTCCTCTCCCCATCAGGAAAGCACTTTAGCCATTCATGAGTTTATGTATTTTGTGTGCAGGTGTGCCATGGGAGGTGCAGCTTTCGGCAGTCTACACCATTTATGATCTGGCACCCAGCAATCCTAAAGAAGCCCTGGAGGCTTTGGCATCATGGCGGGGAGAAATCACACGACCGGTTCCCCCAGCCGTCACCAGCTGCATTACACAGATTGGCTCCATCTGTCGTCAGATCAAACCATAAAATCAAAACCTGTACAGCATTACATGTCTTTTTATTTGTACAGTCTTTACATTTGTCTCCATTAATTTTGTTTCCACTAATGTGGAAAATCTGTGTGCTGTTGATTTCATGTCCCAGGTCGTTAATGGTGCTCATTGTGCATTTGTAAATTCGTGTACATTTTGTATGTAGATCTATTGTTAAATTTAACATTAAAACTTGGTTTGTCTACACAAGGAAAGAAAGAAAATGGTCTTTGAATATTGTTTTTTTTTTTTTTTTTTTTTTTTTTTGTTAAGCAAAGTGGTTTGCAGCAACCAAGTGTATCTTAATACTATAATGTTCTCTGATGGATTAAATCAGACATTTGCTTCGATCAGATAGCTAGATGTCATCTTGATCTAGGAAGCTGAGGTTTGGGCAGCAAAAAGCCATGTCATGAGAAAACTACAAGTCTCAACCCATTTTTACATTTGAAAAACAGACATTTCATGTATAAAAATGTTTTCATTTACACTACACAGGAACATGAATGAATTCAAGTTGATTAAGAACCCTACTCCTCTAGAAAATAAGAATGGAATAAAATACCTGTGGATGAGCTGTTATTGCAAAATCACCGTGTGTGTGTTACCACCGTGTGTGTGTGTGTGTGTGTGTGTGTGTGTGTGTGTGTGTGTGTGTGTGTGTGTGTGTGTGTGTGTGTGTGTGTACACCGATCAGCCATAACATTAAAACCACTGACAAGTGAAGGGAATAACACTGATAATCTCTTTACAATGGCATCTGTCAAGGAGTGGGATATATTAGGCAGCAAGTGAACGATCAGTTCTCGAAGCTGATGTGTTGGAAGCCGGAAAAATGGGCAAGGATCTGAGTGACTTTGACAATGTGATGGCTAGACGACTGGGTCAGAGCATCTCCAAAATGGCAGGTATTGTGGGGGTGTTCCCGGTATCCCGGTATGCAGTGGTTAGTACCTACCAGTGGCGTGCAGTGGTGTTTTAAAATGAGGAGGCAGTACATATATATATATATATATATATATATATATATATATATATATATATATATATATATATATGTGTGTGTGTATATATATAATTCTATTTTGTATTTTTTTATTTAATATTTTTAATACTAATTATACATTTCATAGTGTTTTTATGCATTTTTACATTTATTCCAAAATAATAACTAAAGTAACAATTATCGCAGTAACAATTTTAACAATATTTTGGAAACACTTTACAATAAGGTTTCATTAGTTAACATTAGTTAACTACTTTAGTTAACATGAACTAAGAATGAACAATACTTCTACAGCATTTATTAATCTTATTTAATATTATTTTCAACATTTACTAATGCATTATTAAAAATCAAACGTGTTGGTTAACATTAGTTAATGCATTGTGAACTAACATGAACTAACAATGAACAACTGTATTTTTATTAACTAACGTTAACAAAGATTCATAAATACTGTAATAAATGTTCATTGTTTGTTCATGTTAGTTAACACATTAACTAATGTTAACAAATGACACCTTATTGTAAAGTGTTACTAATATTTTTTTATTTGTGAACTAATGCTCAGCTGTTGTTTTTAACAGTCAACTTATTTCCGGGTCATCGTCATAAAAGCTCTGTAAACACAAACACAGACACGAAGACTTCTTTTTTTCTTTCATTTCATCAAGCTCACTAAAAGAATGCTCACTAAAAACTAACAGTCATCACGTTTTCACGCCATTTCAAGTTTTCATTTTTGACGTGACACAAAGCAGTGATATCTAAGCGGGTCAGTTGTTTACTAACTTTATAATTAGTCAGTAACGCCATCATTTTGTCCATTCAGGCCGAGAGCTCGCACGAAAACAAGAGGCGGGATTTATCGAACGAACCTATCACATCCAATCATAACCTATCACATCCAATCATAACCTATCACATCCAATCATAACCTATCACATCCAATCATAACCTATCACATCCAATTATAGCGCGATGGAGGCGTTGCCTCCTCTCACGTGACTTTCCCTCATTCAATCTCAATTACCCCCCACTAAACCCACGGCACGTTATGGGGTCTCTGTTATAAGTCAATGGGCTGAGGGGAGGCAAGCTTTCGCTGTATAACTTTACCTGCTGGTGTCGCTGTTGGACAGTGTTACTTTATAAAAACGAGTGACTTTTATACTTTTAATGTCATTTTTAGTAATATTTGCGTCGTTTTATTTTTGCAATATCGATTATTTTCTCATCCAATTTTTTGAGGAGACACTGCCTCCCTTGCCTCCTCGGAGGAAACGGCCCTGCTAAGTGTTTATACACCATATTCAAGCTAAATTGATTTATGCGACTGGATATATAGCCTATTGTATCAAAAAAGTAGTGCACTTGGTTTGATAGTTTAACAAATATTTTATTGTGTAAAGGAGAAGGGCCACTGCTACAAGACCTGTCCAAGACAGCCATATTGGTCCAAGACTAGGGAAGGATTCTCGTACTTTAGTTGGTATTGCAGGCATTACTCAAAGCAGCTCAGGAAGCAGACAGAATAATTCAGATGAGCGCTAATAATAATTTAATGATGGTCTCTTTGGGCTCTAATGTAAAGATACATTGAGCTTGGGTAAGGCACTCTATTATATATCGGGAGTTGTGGCCTAATGGATAGAGAGTTGGCCTTGCAACCCGAAGGTAAATCTGAGGGTGGGTTCAAGTCTCGGGTCTGGCAGGAATTGTAGGTGGGGGGAGTGAATGACCAGCGCTCTCTTCCACCCTCAATACCATGACTGAGGTGAGACCCTTGAGCAAGGCACCAAACCCCCAACTGCTCCCCGGGTGCCACAGCAAAAAAAAAAAAAGGCTGCCCACTGCTGTGTGTCCGTGTCTGTGTCCCTTGGGTTAAATGCAGAGCACAAATTCCAAGTATGGGTCACCATACTTGGCCACAAGTCACTTCATGTAATTAAAAAAAATTCTTTTTAGCAGCCTACCTACCCCAAATTGGGAGAATGTTCCTTGAGTGACAAGCCCCACTCCCAACCATCTAGCCACAAGGTTAGCAACATCTAGGTTAGTGACAGCTGTGTCACACTCAGCAGTGACAAAGTAAAAAAAAAAAAAATCTTTCTAGCAATACTACAGTAAAGTCAACAGTTAATGAACAAATACCAAATTTGTGTATTGTTCTGTTTTCTGACATTCATCTGAGCAGAGAGGATCGAGAACCACAATAGGGCTTGCTGATCTTCAAAGAGAAGTTCTTTAGCTGCAGAAGAGGAAAGCAGAGCTGGAGGTTTCTAAATTAGATATGGAGAAGGAAAACCTGAATATATAGAACATAATACCTCAATACAAAATTAACAAACTTGCTCCCTCCAGATTAATAACTTTACGACCAATAAGTGAAGAGTAACAAAAACCTTAATTTGTTGGTAGGGTATTTATTAATCAAATGATTTGTTGTATATAAATATTTATTTACTATATATAATAATCCAGTGTGATTTGCTTATTGTAAATTTTTCCTTTTTTCTGATTTCTTTTTTGCAATCTATAAATAAAAATGTAGGTTCATATATTGGTGAAGTCTGTTTTCATTTTACTTTTACTTGTTATATTTACTTACTATTGACTTATCCAACATTCTAATCTGGAAATTAATGTGTGATTTCTTGTAGCCCATATTCTGGCTCACTTTATGGAAAAAAACACATCATATTTCTGATAGCGTGTCCTTCAGTTGTTACATCCTCCACATCCTGACTTGGTTGCACTGCGTCATCAAGGTCATTCCCATCATCCATGAGCACACCGAAGACCTTTGGTATGTTAAACAGGATGACACGCAATGATTACTCTCCCTGTTCTTGTTGGTTTCAGACATATATCTCAGTGAAGACAGTAAAATTTCCTTTTAAGATGGTCAATTTGTCCTAGTTTTTGTTAGAGCAGTGTTGTATCGTTCCTGCAATATGTTGTTTTGTCAAACTGAAAGAGTTCTTAAGTATCTTGAAGGTTTTGAATTTGAGTGTATATAACACACTGTGTGAATTAGACAAAGAACACTTGTTTAATTTGATAGGTTTAATGAAATGGCTTAGTGTAACACTTACAATATGTCAGATATATTGCATTGTCGTGTACTGATAATTTTTGCATTTATGTACTGTATTTTGAATACTGAATGTTTTGAATTGAATGATCATAAGATTCTCTTGTTACAAATAGACATGAGTGGGGTTAGCAATCTCTTCAGTGGAACCTGTAGAGAAAAATGTAGTTAGTGTTATGTGTTAAAATTCTATACTTGCCTGTTACCTGCAAAAGAGGGGAAAAAGGGTCACAGTAATTAATGAAAGTGCCAGAACTCTACCAGATGTAATTGCTGTCGCTTCTCATCATTCTACAGTTATTCTACGATCACATCATTCCCTGTTTGAGACAGGTAACATTGGCTCGAAATGGTGCCTATTTAAGTAGTGTTAGCAAGCTGTTAAAATTTATTTGTTTTCTTTGTTTGTTTGTTTGTTTGTTTTTTAATTCATGTGGACCCTTTCAAAACTGTAGCCAGTTCTTATCCCATAATAGGATGTTGTCCTGAGTGAATTAAAACCCTAAAGCGAATGAAGGCCTCACTGAAAAGCTTACAGCACCTGGTATTCCCAGGCGGTCTCCCATCCAAGTACTAACCAGGCCCGACGCTGTTTAGCTTCCGAGATCATACGAGATCGGGCATTCTCAGAGTGGTATGGCTGTAAGCTTCCAAGATCTTTTTTTTTTTTTTTTTTTTTTAAATAAAAGTACAAAAATTATCATTTACATACATTTTGTACACCTTTGAAGACAAATTTTTCCAAAATAACAATTCTGCATTTAGATACATGAATTATGAAAGGCTGAGTCAAGATTTTTTTCTTAAGTGTTTTTATTCTTCTTAGCGCATGAAAAAATCAAATTCAAAATTATTTTTCAAGAATATTAATTTTTCAGAAAGTTACAGACATGTCAAATCCAGTGGACAACATGCGCTTGATAACTCAACATAAAAAGTATGATCGTAATGTAAAAATGAACTTATTTGTTTTTTTATGGTAAATCCATGAATAAGTATTTCTTTTTATGCTTTTTAAAAAATACATTCACATATTTTAACATTGCATAGGCCTATTGTTTAGACCTGAACAAGAAAACAAACAACACACAACTGTTAAGCTTACACCTAACCATCTCCGAATACTTGTGTTGAAATAAATCTCAGTAATATGCTCAGTTCATCACACCTAGACTGTATGAAAGTTAGCAAAGCATCCAGGGCACACTGGCACAGAGCATTGCATGCAGATGTATTTGGTCTTCCGTGTGCATGCAGCATCGTGGCATCTGTTTGCATTTTTCACCTGGGTGAGTTGGGGCCATTGATTTCCTGTGCCAAACCTGACCTCACGGGATACTTTGGTGACTCCTCTGTGCTTCACCGGAGGTGGTGTGCCACTGGGTCTTCCTCTTCTGCTTTGCTGGAGGGAGCCAGCATTTATAAGTGCACGGGCCACAGAAGCTTTGAATTGGAGGAGTGTCATCCTTTCCAATCCTGACATTAAGTACAGGCGCTAGGCATTGACAATGGTCACATCCAAAAAATGAAAAAACACTCGGATGTACCATCGCTTGTTCCTACGTCTGTGGGGATACATTGCCACAAATTGGTCAACAAGATCAATCCCACCCATGTGTTGATTGTAAAGGGACACAGCAAAGGGTCTTTGGACTCTGACCCTAATTTTTTCCTTCTTGACCCATCTGTTGGCAACATCTTCAGGGGATTGGCCAGCACAGGACGAGACCATGTGGATGACTGAACTGTCGAGCCATCGTGTTACAGTGATGTTTGCATTATTGCTGACCACAGAGCAAGCCCCTCTGCCCTCTTTTTTCATTTGTTTTTCGCTCTTGAGTTTCTCATTTGCTCCCTTCAGCCTGTTTGCTCTGCATATCCCTGTGCCATAAATGCCCTGGTCTTTCAAAGCCTCAATGAGTGGAATGCTGCAGAAGAAATTGGCAAAAAACACCTTGTGGTTTTTGTGTTTTATGTCATCACAAAGGCGCATCACTACATTTCCAGCCATTCCTAACCCACTGATGTGACCACTACTTGCAGAGCCCTGGTACACTTCAAATCTATACATATAGCCTGAGCTCCCTCCCCTCACCCACACTTTCAATCCCCAGGGTTTGGTTTTTTTTGGTATGTATTGCTTGATGGATAGTAGGCCTTTGAAGGGAATGATCTGCTCATCAACTGACTGAAATTCTTCAGGGTCTGCTGCTGCCTTGAATGTTTCCTGAAGTGCACTTAGCACTGGTTTTATTTTGAAGAGCCTATCAGTGTTGGCTGGCTGGTCAGTATAGTTATCCACAAAGTGCAGGTAACTTAGGATTTGCTCATATCTATTTACAGACATGGCATTTGCAATTATTCCAAGGCAAAGACCATCCTCACTAGACCAGTACATTCGTGCCCTAGGATACCGAATGAACCCCATGACCATATTGATCCCTAAAAATATCTGCATTTCTTCCCTTGTCACTGCCAGATTTTCCTTCCCTTTCTGGAGCGCATACAGGTTGGTGTTGTGCACTATACTATCAATGAGATGTATGGGAAACAGATGCCTAAAGAAATCTATGGGATCTCTTCCCTCCACATTCACTTTCCAGTCTCCTAGAAAAGGAGGCAACTCTCCATTAAAGGTGTTGTCTTGGAATTTCCAGACATTTTTGCGAGCTTGAGTGTGTCCAGGTACCATGTGCACATCTTCCACAGTTCCCTCATCATCCTGCCCCTCATCGTCTTCACTGCCATTATCCTGACTTTCTGCATCCTGACTGTCTCCAATGTCTCTATCGTTCTCTGGCAGCCACTCATCATCACTGTTGTCACTAATCTCATCATCACTGGAGTCAGAGGGAACTTCCTGGACTATTCTATAGGCCTTCCTATTCTTTGCTGCGCTAGCAGTCTACAAAATATGACAAAATAATAATTGTTACTTCCACAAACTATACCTAATCTGCTCAAACTGTATACTTCTCAATGAATGCCGTATAAATATAACAAATACACACTGATTTACAACTAAAACATTCACAACAAAAGATGAAGCATTTGCATGGTTTGCGTTGAAAATATAATCGCCAATGCATGATGTCCACTTCATTGGACACATGGTTAATTGTAATTTACTCATTATTTGAAATACAATTTTCAAAAATAAAAGAATGATACTATTACTTAGATGTTACTGTATATCACCATATTTTTTTTTACCTCTAAGGTCCTTCTGGAATAGAAGGATTGACAGGATATGCCAGCTGTGGTCGACATGTGTGGCTGTCTGTCAGCCATTTTGGATCCAAAGGAAATTTACTTGCAGTTACAAAAACTGACCACTGAATTAACCTCAATGGAAGGGGGCAGCAGAGAGCACTCTAGAGGCTGATATGCAGCTTCACCATATAAACCATTGCATTTAGGAGAAAATTACTTTCAAATAACTGTCCACTGCAGTGACCACTATGCGCCAGAGGGTTACTTTTTTGAACATCAAACTTATTTCCATTCTTTTTAAGTCATTTCCTCACCTTTTTAACCCCACTCATGTCTATTTGTAACAATAGAATCCTATGATCACTTAATGATGTTTCTTTATAAAATACTTTGCTATGTATTTTTCTAGACTCCTTTTGCTTAAGATGGAATCGATTCTACATTTACTTTTACATTTATGGCATTTGGTAGATGCCCTTATCCAGAGCGACCAGAAGTGCTTTGAAGTTAATTAAAAAATACATTCTGATACTGGCTCACTAGGTCACAACCTAGGAATACCATCAGTCCAAAAACTCTGTTGGGGAGGTAATAGACAAGCGCTCAGACAATACATTTTTTTTTAAGACTGCTAATTTAAGTACTCTAGGAAGAGGTAAGTCTTTAGACGTTGTTTGAAGACTGCCAGTGACTCAGCTGTTCTGACATGTAGGAGAAGTTCATTCCACCACCTTGGTGCCAGAACAGAGAAGAGTCTCGATGCATGCCTTCCTTGTACCCTGACAGATGGTGGGACCAGGAGCCGTGCAGGATGTGATAAATGGGTGCTGGTCCGTTTTTGGCTTTGTAGGCAAGCATCAGTGTTTTAAATCTGATGCGGGCAGCTACAGGAAGCCAATGGAGGGAGCGTAACAATGGGGTGGTGTGGTAGGACTTAGGAAGGTTGAAAACCAATCGTGCAGCTGCATTTTGGATCAGTTGCAGAGGACGAATGGTGCTCAGAGGCAGATCTTGGAGGTTGTTCTGTGAGAGATAGAGAGACAGTTGATTGTAGACAGTTCGTTCAAGGGTTTTAGAAAGAAAAGAGTATAGTGATACCAGTTGGTGGTTGTTGATGTCAGAGGGATCCAGAGTGGGTTTCTTCAGGATGGGAATAACCCTTGCTCTCTTGAATGAGGTTGGTACATGACCAGATGTTATGGAGCCATTGATGATAGTGGTGATGAAGGGGAGGAGGTCTTGAGAGATGATCTCCAGCATTGTGGAAGGGAATGGATCCAATGGGCAGGTGGTAGGATTGCAGATGATTTGCAGGATCTCTTCTGTTGCTAGTTTAGAAAAATGTGCCAGTTGGGGTAGAAGTGGATGTTTGGCAGATTTTTTCAATCTTCTCTTCATAAAAAGTGGCAAAGTCTTCAGCAGTCAGGGAGGGTGGAGCAAGAGGAGCCGGTGGGGTGAGTAGTGAAGAAAAGATATTGTAGGATTCCACTTCTGCTTCTGCACATAAAGTTTCTGACTGTCTAGAAAATTCTACTTTTCCCTTGTTTTTTTTCTTCCCATAACTCTATTAGATCATTCTCCTCCATTACACATTTTAGTTCATTATCTGATTCAAAAACCAATCCTTTTGCAATATCCTTTCTACTAAAAACCATTTTGAAATCTCTCATTAAGTAAATGTTTTCCCATTTTGCTTTTAAAACATTAAATTTTTAAAAAAACTCTGCCTTTTCTTTTTCTTTTTCGCATTCATGTTGCATAGAATAATACTTTTTCCACCATCTTCCATTTTAACCGCCAAGCTACCCCCTCCCTTTTCTCCCATCTCCATTATTATAAAATATATCCCCTTTCCATTTCTTTTTGAATCCTTCCATTAACTCTTCCTTCCAATTAGTTTCTTGCACCACAATTACATTTGATCTTTTACACAGTTCTTTTAATTTTTCAAATTTCCCACACTCTGATTACTCTGTAATGGAATCCCCTTACATTAATTGTTGCAATACTCAGTAACATCATGTTTACCAAACAAGTCCACTTAGTCCTCATTTTTCTTTACTATCTTCCAGATTCAGTTTTTCTTTTAACAAATGTCTCTTTATTGCTTTGTTTATTTTTGGAATTACCTTTCTTCTTCTCATTATTATCCCTTTCACTGTTTTCTCCTTCTTTTTCTTGTTTTGTCTTCATCCTCCTATTGCAATTCTTTTTGTAGTTCCATTTCCTCCTCTTTTTGCTCTAACTGCTCCATCTCCACCGATTCTTTGTCCACTTGTTTGTTTTCTTTTTCTCTCTGTTCCTTGTCTTGCTCCTCTTCCCTTTCTTCTCTTCTTTTCCCTCCTCCATCACTTCTACTTGACTTACCTTTTCGGTCATTTTCCCCTCCTGTGTTTCCCATTTGTCGGTATCTCGATCTTCTCCGCTCCATTCTCTTCCTCTTCCTCAAAATTAGCTCTTCACCAGCACTTCACCAGCACTTTGTTGCAGTCCGAGCAAATTACAGCATTGCACTCTCGGGCGTGTCCCTGCTCCTCACACTTTCAGCATCTAAAATTCGGACAGTCCCTCAATATATGTTCAGGAGTCATGCACAGTCGACAGATCTTCATCTGCCAATCATGCATGATCCTGCAATACTGAGCACCTTCAGCCATCTTGAATTTTGCACTGTATGGAAGCGATGCAACTTCCTTTGGGAATTTGACTCTTACAAATCTTGTCCCGTCTGCTATTTTAGTGCCCAGGTAATACCTTGTTTTTATCTCTGATGTGGGAAATACTCCCCAAATCCTCAACTTGTGTAGTATAGCTTCATCATATATGCACACTGGTAGGTGCATGAAGGATACAACACATCCTCTGATCTGTAGAATAAAAGGAATTTCACACGCAATTCCTTTTATTATAATTCCGTTCAATAAATATTCATGTCTCCTCATCAGTAAGCGTTATTTCATATTACTTTTTGTCCTTTGGTGTTACCACCAACAGTTTACTTAGTCCAACCTTTTCTGTTATTGCTTTTATCACATCTTCTGCTTTTACGCCCTTCACGTCCACTATGTTTACAATCATTGTCGCTTCCTTTAAATATTCTTTCTTCTCCTCGTCATGCTTCTTTTCATCTGTTCTCCTTATCTCTTGCCGTTTTTTGCTTTTTTTTTCTCCATTCCTTGTTTCTTATCCTTGTTCCATTCCATTTTTGTTGGCCTTGTTTCTTCCTCTTTCTATTTCCACTTCTTCTCTGTTTGGTCTATCCTTGTTTGTTTTTTTTAATTGAATTGAGCAGATATTTTTGCTCAGGGGCAAAGAAAAGATAAATAACTTAAAGGAAATTAAATGAAAAATTGCCTCAATTCGATGTGATTCTGTAAAATAATCAACAAAATTAAATTAACAAACCAAATGACGGAGCCTCTCTCTCTGCTGCACCCACTTCCTATCTGGGTCTTAGAGCATTCTCAGAGTGGTATGGCTGTAAGCGAGAGCTGGGCCCAAAAGGTGCCTGTTTAAATAGTGTAATCAGCTTTGTTTGTTTATTTATTTATTTATTGAGTCAGTCCTTTTCAAAATTGTAGCCAATCTTTCTCCCATAATAGGATGTTGTTCAGAGAGAATTAAAACCCTAAAGAACCCATTTAAAAAATAATGATCACTTTACATGTGAGAGTACAGCAGCAAATTACAACACTACAGTAAAGAACACTTTTTGTGGACTTAGACTTACCTGCACATACTGCACACGCTGATTCTTGGCCTGCTCTGAATTTCTCTCAAAAGGCACCCATCATCTGAAGTCTCTTATGACGCAGGATGTGGTCAATTGTAGAAATACTAATTAGATCAATTTCTGAGAAGGGTTTGATCTTCAGTCATTCTTCTCTGAATTTCTTGTAAACGAATTGTATTATTGGCAATGACCATATTTACTATAGCAGTTTCTTGGTCCTCTGACAATAGACATTGTCTACCTCTCTCAGGCAGACACCTCTCAGTTCTGCAAAAATACAGTGCATATACAGTAGGAACAAGTACCACTAAGCAACAACTCAATTTGACAGTTATGAGTTTGAGGGTGTACAGCATGTGATGCAGTATTTACTGTACGCAGAAGAACAATGAAGATTCTCTCATCTAAATTATACTTTAGATTACCGTGTAGTTTACAGTACAGTGTCTATGGTGAATTTCAGTTACCTGTTTTCCTGTCTAAAATTTCAAACGATAGATACAACTGTGAGACAGCTCACGTATTCTTTGGCCCCTTCCTCTTCTTCTTTGTCTGTTTCCTACGTCTTTCAGCTCTCCCACCGTTGTTAGGCTCCATTTTCAAAAGCACATAATCAACTGTGACCCTATTTATATTATCTTAAGATTCTGATTGGTGTGTCATCAATTTTGCAACGTGGATACATATGTGTTAATTGAGTTCGGCTTGTGATGGCTTGAGTTAATTATATAGTGTGCTTGTGTTTTCTGATTGAGAATATGGTTAAGCCTGTGCAAAATTAGGGCATTTTTGTGTAGAGTTTTGCAGAAAATTCTGATAAAATTGGAATATGTGTGAAAACAGGTGAACTGTGTTCATAGTTTTGAGAAATCTTTTTTTTTGAGAACTGAATGGTTTGGGAAACTGGGCCAACAGAATCAGTTATAGTGTGTTAGCAATCGAGAAAAACTAATTAGATCAGCAGTTCACCATAGAATAGTTCACTGTTTTTCCTTTTTGGAACAAACCAAACAAAAACATTTTCCTCCACCCATCCTCCAAATTTAAGTCCATACTCTAATTTTCTTTTAACAGGGTTTAAAAAAAAAAAAAATCCATCAAAGCAGCACATTCTAAAAATAATGTAGAAAGCTCTCATGACCACTACTACAGACATCACACATTATATTGACATCATTATTTATTCTATTTAACACCACGTTTGTACAGATTCTATTATGCCTTATTAAAAAAATCACTATTCTTGGATTTTATACTGTTATATTTTATGTACATAGTCAACGATATTTTCTTTACAACCAAGTCTTCAAACATTCTGCTCCATACTTTTTCTGTCACTGGCTCTTTTACCACATTTACTATTAACCAACTATACACTTTCTTCACACTCATATTCTTAATTTTCTATTCCTCTCCATCCTCCATCACATACATCTCACGCATACCTTGTTCTTTTTTTCCCCCACACATCATCTTTCGGTGGCATTTGCCCATTCCATTGGGATACTAAATTCTTTCTTTACCTTCCCTCTATTCTTCATCCCCTCTAATTTGCAGACTGAATCATATATACAATTCCCTCTAATGAAGCCTGGGATAACCTCATAAATTATGTCATTCACTTGCTTTATGCTACATTCCATAAACTTGGGTTTGTACAGTGGGGCAAAAAAGTATTTAGTCAGCCATCAATTGTGCAAGTTCTCCCACTTAAAAAGATGAGAGAGGCCTGTAATTTTCATCATAGGTACACTTCAGCTATGAGAGACAGAAAGGGGAAAGAATCCAGGAAATCACATTGTCTGATTTTTAAAGAATTTATTTACAAATTATGGTGGAAAATAAGTATTTGGTCAATAACAAAAGTTCATCTCAATACTTTGTTATATACCCTTTGTTGGCAATGCCAGAGGTCAAACGTTTTCTGTAAGTCTTCAAAAGGTTTTCACACACTGTTGCTGGTATTTTGGCCCATTCCTCCATGCAGATCTCCACTAGAGCAGTGATGTTCTGGGGCTGTCGCTGGGCAACACAGACTTTCAACTCCCTCCAAAGATTTTCTATGGGGTTGAGATCTGGAGACTGGCTAGGCCACTCCAGGACCTTGAAATGCTTCTTACGAAGCCACTCCTTCGTTGCACGGGCGGTGTGTTTGGGATCATTGTCATGCTGAAAGGTCCAGCCACGTTTCATCTTCAATGCCCTTGCTGATGGAAGGAGGTTTTCACTCAAAATCTCACGATACATGGCCCCATTCATTCTTTCTTTTACACGGATCAGTCGTCCTGGTCCCTTTGCAGAAAAACAGCCCCAAAGCATGATGTTTCCACCCCCATGCTTCACAGTAGGTATGGTGTTCTTTGGATGCAACTCAGCATTCTTTCTCCTCCAAACATGACAAGTTGAGTTTTTACCAATGACATTCTCCCAATCCTCTTCTGGATTATCCAGATGCTCTCTAGCAAACTTCAGATGGGCCTGGACATGTACTGGCTTAAGCAGGGGGACACGTCTGGCACTGCAGGATTTGAGTCCCTAGCGGTGTAGTGTGTTACTGATGGTAGCCTTTGTTACTTTGGTCCCAGCTCTCTGCAGGTCATTCACTAGGTCCCCCGTGTGGTTCTGGGATTTTTGCTCACCATTCTTGTGATAATTTTGACCCCACGGGGTGAGATCTTGCGTGGAGCCCCAGATCGAGGGAGATTATCAGTGGTCTTGTGTGTCTTCCATTTTCTAATAATTGCTCCCGCCTGGTGCAGGTCTACAATTTTGTTTCTGGTGTCCTTTGACAGCTCTTTGGTCTTGGCCATAGTGGAGTTTGGAGTGTGACTGTTTGAGGTTGTGGACATGTGTCTTTTATACTGATAACGAGTTCAAACAGGTGCCATTAAAACAGGTAACGAGTGGAGGACAGAGGAGCCTCTTAAAGAAGTAGTTACAGGTCTGTGAGAGCCAGAAATCTTGCTTGTTTGTAGGTGACCAAATACTTATTTTACCGAGGAATTTACCAATTAATTAATTAAAAATCCTACAATGTGATTTCCTGGATTCTTTCCCCCCATTCTGTCTCTCATAGTTGAAATGTACCTATGATGAAAATTACAGGCCTCTCTCATCTTTTTAATTGGGAGAACTTGCACAATTGGTGGCTGACTAAATACTTTTTTTGCCCCACTGTATAATGTTTTGTTGTTATATTTAAATTTCTCATTTAGGAACAATGGTAGATTTTATAAACATTTTATCCCTTCACACTCGTAATATATCTTTGGTTGGAAATGCCTCCTTGCCTCTAACTCCTTCCTGTATATCTCTGGTATTCCTACTGTCACTGACTCTTTAAAACCCATATACCAACCATTCTAACCTATTGCTCCCACATTCCGACAGAGAAAATACATTTCTTTAAGAATTCTTTCCATCCATAATTCCACTTCCCTTCCATATATTTTTTCACAGTTTTTATTCTCATTGCCGTCTTTTTCTCACTGCCCCGGAATTTCAGTTACATTCATCACATACACACATACTGACAACAAGAAGTTATTCAGTACTATTACTTTCCCTTTTAACCTTAACTTTCTCCCTCTCCATACTGTACATACTGTTCTTATTTTATTGATCACCCCTGCCCACGTCACATCCCTCGCCTCCTTAGATTTCAAATCCCAAATACACTCCCAGTACCTTCAGATACTTTTCCTCCACTCTAAAACCTACATCTACTCGCTCTACCTCTCCTATATACATTAATTCTGATTTGTCTCTGTTTATTTTCGCCCCTGATGCCGTCGCATACTTTTCCACTAACTCTAATACCCTTACCCTCCCTCCCTCAATCCCCCCCTAAAGTTTCTGTATCATTTCCATTGCAATCTTCAGACTTTCTGTATCTTCAGATATCATTGTTGTATCATCCACATACTGCCATCTTTTGTCCTTCCATTCCTTTTTTAATTTCTATACCTTTTATTCTTTTTTCCCTTTTTCATAATCATTCCCAAAGGTTCAGCCACCAAAGAATACAACTGGGCTGATAAGGGACAACCTTGTCTTATTGATCTGGTTATTTTAAAAGCGTCTGTTAAAAACCCATTACATTTGAAAGCTCGTTGCACCTTTATATAAAACCTTTACCCATTTTAGAAAATTTTCCCCATTCCAAAGTGCCTTAAGATGGCAAATAAAAACTCATGTTCTACCCTATCAGAAGCGTTTTCAAAATCTAAGCTGATCACATATCCACTTTTCTTTTCTTCCTTCATATAACTTATCACATCTCTTATGTTACTGACTCCATGGGCTCGATTTGATAAAATTATCTTTGGTAAGACATTTTTTCAGTCTATTTGCTAAACATCTTGGCTAAAATTTTAAAATCAGTGTTCAACATTGTAATGGGTCTAAAGTTCTTTAAATCCTCCTTATCCCCTTTTCTTTTATGTATTATTTTCATTAGACCTATTCTCATCATCGCATTTACTTCTTTTTTAAAAAATCTCCTTGTACACCTCTTGTTAAATTAAGCAATATTTTAAAGTTAAAAGCTAAAAAGTTAAAAATTCATTCATAATTCCATCAACACCTGGACGTTTCCTTCCATTTAACTGATTTATGGCTTCCTCTATCTCTTCTTCTTGTATGTCATCACATTCCTCTTTATCCTCCTGTTATTCTAGCAGTCACCTGCTTCAATAAAAAAAACTTTTTCCCTTTCATCAACTCCTTCCCTGTTAAACAAATCCTTATAATAATCTTTTACTTCTTTCAATATTTCTTTTGCTTCTTTTGGTCTTCTTCCATCCTAGATGAAAAAAGAATTTTGTGCATTTTTCCCTCTCTACTCTATATTTCACTTTACTTCTCATCATAGCACCTCTGTGTTTTTCCTCTTCAATTTCTCTTATTTTTTCTACCAAAAATATGATTTTCTGCATATTTCCTCCATCTTTCTTTAATTCCTCCCTTAACTCTTTTCTTCCATTTTCTTTTTGTCTTTTTACCATTTGTATCATTTTGCAATACTTTTATAGAATATTTCTTAATTTCATGTTTTACATTGTCCCACCATATTTTTTATCTTCTTTCTACAATCTATTTTCCCTTTTCTTTTCCAGTATTCCTTCTATAATCCTCATTTTTTTTAAGATCTCTGCATTTAAAACCCATACCCGTGGGTTTTCAAAAATCCATCTTTACAAATAAAAATGTATGATCACTGAGGGATGTTTCTTTATAATGGACATTCTCCACAAATTTTTCTAAAATTCTTTTGCTTAAAATATAATCAATTTTGCTTTGGCATATAAAATTTTCTCCTACCTGCTGCCTCGAAAAATTCTCTTTTCTTTTCATTTCTTTCTCTCCAAACATCTATTAAATCATGCTCTTCCATAAGACTTTTCAATTCTTTTCTCCCAGTATCTGTTTTAAAAACCATTCCATCTGCCATAATCGTTTTGCTAAAAACAGTGTTAAAATCCCCCATTATAAAAACATCTCCGCATTTTGCTACAAGACCTTTTAAATTATTATGGTGCCTGTATATTGCACAATACTATCTTTTTGTCCCCTTTGTTCATTTCAATCGCCAAACATTTACCTTTTTTGTCATCATAAATAACATACACTTTCGCACACGTCTTTTCCAATTAAAAAAGCTACCCCACTTCCTCTTCTCCCATGACCGTTATTATAAAACACTTCTCCATCCCATTTCTTCTTAAAATCTTCTACTGCCTCATTTCTCCAATTTGTTGCTTGTATTAAAATAACATTCGCCCCTTTACAGAACTCCTTCATTTTATCAAATTTTCCCATATTCAAAGCCCCCTCACATTGATACAATACTCAAGATCATTAATAGAAATAAGTAATTAAAAAACATCATCGCTACTCTCCGTCCTCCTCCATTCCCCTCAACACTTCAAATCTATTTCCACTCATAGTCTTTTCTCTGAGTTTTATTTTCCTTGCAAGTCTCTTTTTTTTGCACTTTCGATATTCTGTGTTACCTTTAAACGACTTCGTCTTTGTATTCCAGTTCTCTGCCAGTCCTTTCCACAGTCCTCCCTTCCTTTTTCCCCGCTCCACTCCTCTTCGTCTTTCTTTTTCACTCTCTTTTGCTGCTCTTGTCCTTGTTTTTCCAGTTGGTCCATTGTTTTCAGTGAAATTTCCAGCAATGTCCATATTCCTTCCTCCATTGACCCTTCCTCTTCATTTTCTCCTTCCTGTTGATTAGGGATGGCTCGATACCACAATTTTGACTTCAGTACGATACTAGGATCTAATACCTCGGTATCTATACTAAATCGATACCATAGGTGACAATTAACCAGCCTCAAAATATAAGTGAATTGAAAACTATTTTATTAAACACACTGCTTGAAACTCTGCATGAACAATTGTGCAAAGAAAATGTAAAAAATCAAAAACCAAAAAAAAAAAACCTACGTGGAACATAGGTCAAATTTTGATTTTGGAAGAAAAAAAACTGAAGAGATGAAATTAAAATAGGATCATCTCTTCATATCTTTTCAGCCTTTATCAAATGGTACAAAGAAAATGTATCAGAATCAGGTTCATCAATGCCGTCAAAATTATTCATTTTTTGTTTGTTTGTTGATTACAAAGTAGATGAGGAAAACTAGGATGCCGGGTGTATTCAAAGCGCCGCCATTACTGTTTACAATGCGTGGAATGGTGCGCTGTGATTGGTTGAGCGAATGTATCGCATTCTGCAGAGAAGGGAGACTGGTGTTTGTCGCGGTTTGGAAAGATAGGGAGAAAACATGACAGAATAACACGGCGGATATCACATTTTGCGTAAAATTAAAAATTGACTTTTCAATACTGATTTTGGGGGGAACTCAATTTTTTTTTAAAATGGCGTTTATTGCGTTTTGGAACCAAATTCTTCATTTATACTTCTCTCTCTCTCTCTCTCACTCACTCAGCTGCTTCCCTTTAGAGGTCGTCACAGCAGTAATATGCCCTTCATCACTATCACTATTACTAATACTAAAAATAATATTAATGATCTCTTTAAAATAAAAGTCTAAATTAAATCAGTTGAAAGAGACACTCACCTGTCAATCATTTAATTCTTGAACAAATCAGGATGAGCGAGTGACATGTAGAGTGAGTTTCACCTGTTTGATCCACTGTCGTTTTCACGCTTGCTGGTTTCGCGTCAGTTTGGGTAACACTGCCACGTAGTGGTGAACTTCGGAACAGCAGCGAATGAAATACCGAACTGAGCAAAATTATGATATCGTACCGTTTGAAATATAATATATACCGGTATTTTTCCAGTAACGGTATACCGCACATCCCTACTGTTGATTGCTTTCCCGCTGTTTTTCGTTATTTACAGACCCCCCTCCATTTCCCTCTTCCACCAATCCTATTTGTATCCTCTACCTCAGTTTCTTTTGCTTCCTTTTGCATTTGCCCGCAATCCTCTGTAATTTCAGGCTCGAGTTCTTGGTTTTCTTCCTCCAACTCACTGCTCATCCAGCAGTCACACTTCACCAAGGCTTTCCTGCACTCCGGATACTTCACAGCACTGCACTCCTTTGCAAAGTGCCCCTGCTCATCGCACTCATAGCATTTAAAATCTGGACAGTCCTTGAGGATGTGCCCCAGTTTCCAGCACAATCGACAGGTTTTAACCTGCTGGTCATGAATGATCCAGAAGTACTGCGAGCCCTCCCCTGTCTCGAATTTCGTGCTGTACGGCAGAGATACAATTTCCTTGGGAAATTTCACTTCTCGTGCCGTCCGCGATTTCAGTACCCAGATAAAAACGCCTCTTTATCGTGGACATAAAGAGGCACATTTCCAATTTACTTAATATATCCTTGTCGTCTATATAAGCAGGCAAACGCATAAAGGAAACAACACATTCTTTTGTTTGCAGTTTCCTCACCTCGCACGTCTTTTCTTTAAACCTCAATCCATCCAAAAGTTCTTCACAGACCTCCTCATTTATTAGAGTCACTTCATACTCCTTTCCTTGTCTTGGCCTTACCGCCAGTAATTTTTCACCTCCAATTTTATCCACTACTGCTTTAATTATGTCCTCCGCTTTCCCGTCCTTCATCCCAGCCAAGTCTACAAACAACATTGCATCCTTCAGATAAATCTTCTCTTTTCCACTCCTTTTTTCAGTCGTTATGTTTGTGCTATATCCAAGTCATTGTCCTCTCTCCATTCCTCGTTGGTCTGAATCTACTCGCGTTTCTCCCGCCATTTCCTTGTCATTACTAGTTTGACCGTCCATTTTTAGAAAAGAAGAAAAAAAGCAAAGAAAGACAACAAAAAAAACACAAAATATAATGCACCACTTCCTAGACAGCACAAAGCTGCTGGTAAGTGGCTTCAACACCCGCACGAAAAAAAAAAAACTACTCAAAAACACGCATACACAATAAATAAACTCAAAAAAAGCAAAGCAAAAAAGAAAGCATGGGAGAGCCTTCCTCTCCCGACTGTAGCCAAGTTTCTAGTCAGTCTTCCTCCCAAAACAGTATGATATCCTGAGAGAATTAAAACCCTAATTCAAATGAAGGCCTCACTAAAAAGCTTACAGCACCTGGTATTCCCAGGCGGTCTCCCATCCAAGTACTAACCAGGCCCGACTCTGCTTAGCTTCCGAGATCAGACGAGATCAGGCATTCTTTTTTTAAATTTTTTTTTAATTTTATTTTTTTTTTTAAGCTTCCAAGATCAGACGAGATTGGGCGTTCTTATTTATTTATTTACTTATATTTTATTTTTATACCATCTCAACATCACATATCATACATTTACATACATTATTTAGAAATCTCCATCACTCAGCGGCAGCTTCCACATTACATCCTTTAAAACACAATAAACATTTGGTGTAAAAACGACATAAAATGCATCCAACATATTTTCACATTTAAAATACATATACAGTCTTTCCATGTACACTTCTGTTTTCCTTTTAAAAACAGTCCAAGCATCCAACACAATTTTTTCCTTTTTAGCCACAGTTCTTCTCTCCCATATTGCAATTTTCATTAACATTACACACAGATTCATAAACGTTTTGTTTTGACACTTCTTTTCCCAACCGAACATCACTCTCTTCCATTCCATTCCATTTTCATCCCACTTCCCAGTCAGATCTTTAATTAAACATTTACATTTCTTTAAAAATTCCTCTATTTCTTTACAATATAAAAACAGATGTAAAATCCCTTCTTCTTTTTCCAGGCACACTTTACACATCGCATTTTGTTCCATTCCTATTTTATTTAAAATAGCCTCAGTAAAGACCACTTTATGTATTTAAAATTCTCCAAACATTCTAACTTTGTTTCCACACACCTCCCCCTCATGTTTCTGCATATACATTCTTCCTTTAGATCCTTGAATTTTTCCACCCAGTACTTATTTACAATCGGCTCTCTAAAAACCCCCATCTCTAAAAACACAATAAAAGATTTTTACAGTGCATCCTTTAAAATCATACAATTTTTCCCCCAGTTTCACATAAATATTTTCCTCTGTTTGCTCTCCTCCCATACTCTCTATTCTTTTAATCCACTCTTTGGGTATTGCATTTTTAATGATTTCATATTTGTTTATTATTTCTTGTTTACTGTATTCTTTTGCTTCGTCCATCACATCCACAATATATTTTATTGGTAAAAACCCCTCCTTAAATTCATACAAGACATCTCTCACTCTTGTTATCCCCACTTCCATCCATTTCTTAAAAAATATTTCTTGTTTTAAAATGTTATTGTTTAAGAACAGAGGTTGATTTAAAATGTTTTCTCTCCCTTGTGGATTGTACACAATTTTCGTTAAAAATTTTCCCCAGGCACTAAAAAATTCTCTATAAAATTCAGGTAATCCTTCTGTCATCCAACTTTTCGTTTTCATCCATAAAGTTCCATCCCCAATGTTAAAATTCCCACATTTGTTTAGAAAGTATTTCATAGTTTTTTCCACTCAGTTTTGCTCTCTTCTTGTAGGTATTTCTTCACTATTTTTACACTCAAACCATTTTTTCTCTGTTCCACATTCATTAAACCTAAGCCCCCTTCTCTATCTCCCCTAAAATCATGTTTTACACTATTTTTGCTGGTTTCCCCTCCCATAAAAGGTCAAGAAAACATTTCTTCAACCTCTTTTCTGTTCACAAAGGCATCTCAGATACATATAAAACATACCAAAGCTTAGAAACCATTAAAACAGGGGTCTCAAACTGCCGGCCTGCGGGCCATTACGCCCCCCCTCCCTGTGGCTCGCAACCGACGTCAAAAATATAACGCAATCCGGCCCGCAAAATTATTATTATTTTTTTAATTATTATTATTTTTAATTTTTTTTTTTTTTTGTAGTTGTTTCATAGCAATTTAAACTACCCATAAAATAATGTACTAGAAACAAAAACACGGTTCAATTAAAAAAAATAAATAAATACTGATAGCGTAAAAAAACCCGTGCTTGATAAGAAGTTAGCTGGTTTCGGGGCTTTAGCAGTTTATTTTTTGTTTGGCTGTGAACGGAAATATGTCTTATTCCAAACCGAAAAGGAAAGTGGATGATGAACACAGACAGTTTCAGGAAAGATGGACACTGCAGTATTTTTTTGTGGAGTTTAATGGAAATGCCACCTGTCTGATATGCAAAGAAAAAGTTGCTGTTCTAAAGGAATACAATCTCAAGCGTTACTCGACTAAACACAGAGAACAATATGAGAAGTACCAGGAGGACGAGAGAAAAAAAACAAGCCATGCAGTTGCAGAGAGAGCTAACGTCCCAGCAAAGCCTTTTCCACAAAGCCAAAAAGGATGCTGATGCTGCAGTTGAAGCGAGTTATGTGGTGAATGAGATGATTGCTAAAGCAGGAAAGCCATTCACTGAAGGGCAGTTTATGAAAGACTGTATGTTGAAGGTCGCTGATATTCTATGTCCAGAAAAGAAGAACATGTTCAGCAATCTCTCCCTCTCTCTCTCTCTCTCTCTCTCTCTATCAGCAAATACAGTGGCAGAGTGGATTACCAAGTTATCGAGTGACATTTATGATCAGCTACATTCGAAAGCTAGAGTTTTCACTGCATACTCTGTGGCGCTTGACGAAAGCACAGACAAAACTGACAATGCTCAGCTAGCTATTTTCATCAGGGGTATTAATGACCAGTTTGAGGTGACGGAAGAATTGCTGAGTTTGTGTCCAATGCATGGCCGTACAACAGCCAAAGATACATTTCAGCAGCTGTGCGATGCGATTGGACGCGCTGGTTTGCCGTGGAACAGACTAGAAGGCATTACCACCGATGGTGCCCCGTCTATGACTGGTTAAAAAAAAAAATTGGACTTGCTTGAAAAAATGCTTGAAATATGAACATGTCTATTGTCCTAAAATGCATCAATTACATCAGGTCAAGGAGTTTACAGCACCGCCAGTTTTGTGCCTTTTTAGAAGAAATTGAGGCAACATATGGTGATGTACTTTACTTTACTGAGGTGCGCTGGATCAGCAGGGGAAATGTCTTGAAGAGATTTTTTGAGTTAAGAACAGAGGTGAAGAGATTCATGGAAGATGGCAGAATGGATGTTCCTGAATTTGATGATCCTAAATGGGTCATGGACCTTGCATTCCTAGTGGACATTACACAGGAGCTGAACATCTTTAACCTGAAGCTCCAGGGCCCTGGTCAGCTTATCACAGCAGCGTATGAAAGTGTGAAAGCCTTCTCCACAAAATTGAGATTGTGGAAAACTCAGCTTTCTGCAAAAAAAACCTCAATCATTTCACAACATGCAGATCTCTTGTGGAGGAGAGCGCAGCATTCAATGGTGATGAATATGCCTCTGCTGTTGAAAACCTACTTCAGGAATTTGATCAGCGTTTTGCTGACTTCAAGGCACACCGTGACACTTTCCAGCTGTTTGCAGACCCCTTCTCAGCTGATGTGGAGAGTGTCCCAAATTTGTTGCAAATGGAACTTATTGACTTGCAGTGCAACAGTGAGCTAAAAACTAAATTCACAGAGGCACAGGGAAATGCAGACAAGACTGCACAGTTTCTGAGAGAATTACCTTCATGCTTCCCAGAGCTGTCCAAAGTGTTCAGTCGGTTAATGTGCCTTTTTGGAAGCACATATCTGTGTGAGAAACCTTTCTCAACTATGAACTTCAATAAATGCAAGTTCAGGTCCAGGCTTAGTGATGCTCATCTTGAAGCTGTACTCAGGGTTTCAACTGTGAACTCCATCAGGGCAAACGTGGCTCAGTTGTGTGAGCAGAAGCGCTGCCAAGTGTCTGCCAAGAAATAGAATAGTTTGCAAATGTATTCAGGGATCGCATTTGTTCATTGTAAGGTTGTTAGTTCAGCACAGTTTTGATAAGTTACATAAGTTAAAATAAAGTAGGTAACTGTTAAAAATTAAAAATTATATAACATAATGCACAGACACTGTTGTTTACATTTTTGTTAAGTATAAAAAAATGTCAGTAATGTAATTTTAAATAAATGCAAAATTTTGCGCTTTCTTGTTGTGCATGAATGTTAAAATGGCCCTCCTATGAGATCAGTCACAGCAATTTGAGTTTGAGACCCCTGCATTAAAACAGTCAATATTAAAACTTTCCCCTTCAAGTTTAGTGTTCTCAATTTCCAAAAATTTAACCTTCTCTCTATATCTGTTACTAGTTCCTCCCTCATTTCATCTCTTGCTTTCCTCTCATTTTTCCCTATTAAAATTCCTAAAATCTTAATTTCTTCCTCTTCCTTGAAGTTAAAACAATCCATTAAAACCATAGCTTTAACAAAACTCATATATACTGTCTTCTCTTCATTTATTTTACTTCCAGATCCTTTGCAATATTCTTTTACAACATTCATAACTTCTTTGACACTATCTTTTCCTATTACAATTATCGTTGTGTCATCGGCATATTGAAAAATCTTCCCTTCAGCATTGTTTTCCTCAATTTTTATCCCTATTATTTCTTTTTTTTGTTTTACAGCCAATCCCAACGGTTCCGATACAAGCGAATACAGTAAGGCTGAAAGTGGACAACCCTGCCTAATTGATCTTGTGATTTTAAAACAGTCTATTAAAAACCCATTACATTTTATCCTTGTTAATTCACCATTATATAAGATCTCAATCCATTTGATAAAGTTCTCCCCAAAACCAAAGCTCCTTAAAACCTCAAATAAATACCCGTGCTCCACCCTATCAAAAGCTTTTTCAAAGTCCAGACTAATTACATATCCATCTTCATTTTTTTCCTTCATATACCATGTTGTGTCTCTTATGCTCATTGTTATGTCCGCTATATCTCTTCCTTTTACTCCGTGTGCTTGGTTTGTTTCAATTATACTTGGCATTACTTCCTTTAATCTGTTCGCATTGTGATTGGCCTATAGTTTTTAACATCTACTTTTTCTCCCTTCCTTTTATATATCAGTTTCATTAATCCCATCCTCATTCTTTCATTAATTTCTTCTTTTTCAAAAATTTCTTTAAAAACCTCATTTAAAATCTTCTTTAAAACATACATAAAATTCATTTCCCAAAAAAATCTATTTCTGGACTTTTCTTTTTATTCAGTTGATTTATTGCTCTTTCAATCTCTTCTTCTCTGATTTCTTGGTCACATTCTTTTTTTTTTTATCTTCCTCGCTTACTTTTGCTTTTATCTGATTCAACAGTTTCTTTTTTTCCTTCTTTTCAACATGCCTTGCACTAAACAGATCCTCTTAGAAATTTACTTTATTTCTTTTAAAATCTTTTTGTTCCCTACAATTTCCCCATTTTTTTCCCTCTTATTTCTTTTATCATTTCAGCTTTCCCTCTCTTTTTTTCCAAATCAAAAGAACTTTGTACATTTTTCTCCCTCCACCACATATTTTGCTTTGCTACTTGACCTCGCCCCCTCATATTCTTTTTCTTTTATTTCTTTTAGTTTTCCCCCCATTTACTTTATTTTTTGTATATCTTTATTTTCCTTATTCAATTCCATTTCCAAACTTTCCTTTATTTCTCTTTCTTTGAATCTTTTGCATTTCCGCATAATACTACAATACTTGATGGAGAATTTTTTGATTAAAAACATTACGTTCTCCCACCATATTCTCTTATCCTCTTCATACATTTCATTTTCCTTTTCCTTTTCCATCATCTCTTTAACTTTTGAAACAGTCTTTATTCTTTAAAATCTCTGTATTTAAAATCCATACTCCCGGCCCTCTTTGCACCTTACTCCAGTCCACTTTAAAAGATAAAAACTTGTGATCGCTAAAACTTGCTTCTTCATACTCAATCTTTTCTATAAAATTCTCCACATTTCTCGTACATAAAATAGTCAATTCTTGTTTCACACACAAACTGCCCCACTATTTGCCTCCTTGAAAATTCTTTTTTCTTTTCATTCCTTTCTCTTCACACATCGATCATATTATTTTCTTCCATTAATGCTTTTAATTCTTTTCTCCCCATGTCAGTTTTAAAAAGCATTCCTTCTGCCATGTCTTGTTTACTAAAAACTGTGTTAAAATCCCCCATCATTATTACTTCTTTATACTTGTTTACAATATTTCTTAAAACATTAAAAAACTCTTTCTTTTCTTTCTCCTCTCCTGGTGCATGTACATTTACTAAAATCAGTTCTCTTCCTTCATGTTTCGTCTCATCCACCATACATTTCCCCATCTTATCTTTGTTGTGACGTAGTGATTCGAGCTATCCCCGTTACCTTAAATCACACTTCACATAACAGTACAAAAAAAAAATTAACTGCACTCTTACAGTTGCAAAAATGTTTTTCTTTTTTATTTAACCCAAAGTGGGGTTTGTTTCTTTTTCCACTATCCCTTGCTTATTCAAAGCATGTCAAAGTACACAACAAATAAACAACCAAAAATAAATCATCTCATGAAATAAATTACCATGTAAGTCAGCATCAATATATCACAGTCATCTTTCAAAAGAGGGAGAAGAATACACACGTCTACGAGTCATCAATAGTAAATCAATAGATATCATGACTACATCTGTAAATATTCCGACATAGTACTTGTCAATGCATCAGGTCTCTGTAAGTTCGAAGTTCATAACTGAAGCAACCCAAACATAACACATCAACTCATGGTTCCTTCAACAGTTCAGATGACTCTTTCGAAAGTTCGTTTGCTTAAACAGAAGGTTTAAAAGAAAATAATTGATGTTTGTGTGTTTGTGTGTGTGTGTCCATGTGGTTGTGATGTGGTGTGGGTTAGATGTCCGTTAAACCCAGCTTTTCCGAGAGTCGTTGATGAATAAGTGATGTTGTTGAGGTTCAAGACCTACCTGGAGTCCAATGCACAGTCAGTGGATTTGCGGTCCAGCCAAGACAACACGAAACTCACTCAAAGTTACACCATTCCAATCCCGCGTAGTTCAAACACAGCTGATTGAACATCCGAACACTCATCCACTGTGCAGCCAGTAAAACTCCTGTAACACAGTAATCTTACTTCAGAGCGCTTACTATCTGACGATTCAGCTTTCGTTTGCCCCAGACACCACAAGGAAAGGAGCAGCTTGCAGGAATTGTAGAAGTCCAAGCACTCCTCCACAGCGCAGGGAACGAAGCTTTCATAACACGGTAATCTCCAGGCTTGTCGTTTCATTTTATACGCATTTTAAACATCTACAGACTCCAGACAGTTCAAACTTGTCCAAATTCTTACTCTTGATACAGCAAACGAAAACTCTTACACTCAGATCAGCAGACACAACTCTCACTCTCGTACCACACACCTGTGTTTAAATGGATTTTATCTCCTCCATTTCCTTCGGCTTACTGACGCCTCCCCCTTGACGCATTGCATTTTGGGCTCTGTAGTTCATTTCCGTTATATTGTATACAATTTTACTCACTTTAAAAACATCTTCCTTCATTAAAACAGCTACTCCTCTTCCAAACCTCCCATCTCCATTATTATAAAAAAATTCCTCCTTCCCATCTCTTTTTATAATCATTCATTACATTTTCTCTCCAGTTTGTGTCTTGTAGTGCAATAATATCTTCTCTTTTACATTTTTCTTTTACTTTTTCAGATTTTTTCAAGTCCAAAAGTCCTCTCGCATTAAGGTCATACAACTCAAACCCATTAAAAAGAAAACGAATAGATACCTAAAATCCATCATCTTAGTCCTCCTCCTCCATATCCTTTAACGCTTCATATCGGTTTAAACATTTCACTAGTATTTTTTTCAGCACTTTTTTTCTTGCAGATTCCAAATTTGGCATTACCTTCATTGATCCTCATCTTATTAGTCCCCTCCCCTCTTTGTCCTTCTTGTTCCCCTCCATCCTTATTTCTCTTTCACTGTTGATTTCTTTACTTTGTTCTTTTCCCTTTTGTCCATCTTTTTTCACATCATCCAAGAAATTTTTAGAAACGGAAGATATTTCCATTGGTGTCCGTTGCGTGTCCTCTTCTCTTATTTGTTCCATCATCCTGTTCATTCTCGTTTTCTCCTTCTCCCTCCTCTCTGATGTTTGTTCCTTCCTCTGCTTCCTTTTGTTGAAATCCTTCCGCTTCTTGTCCTCCTTCATGTCCTCCTTCCTCGCCGTTTCCTTCATGCACCTGTCCGTCCACCTGTTCTTCCCTTCCTCCTTTCTCTCCCTCGATCCAACATTCACATTTATTTAAAGTTTCTTGGCACTCCGGGCACCTGACAGCATTGCAATCTCGTGCAAAATGTCCCCTTTCCTCACATTTATAGCACTTGAATTGTGGGCATTCTTTTTGCAGGTGTTGTGGACTCATGCACAGCCTACAGGTCTTCACCTGATGGCTGGGCATCACCCTAAAGTACTGCAGCCCTTCCGCTGTTTCCAGCTTCGTGCTATAAGGGAGTGATGCCACTTCTTTAGGGAACCTCACCTTAACAAATCTTGTTCCGTCTTCTATGTCAGTGCCCGGATAGCACCTTCTTTTGGTTTTAGATATGGGAGAAACTCCCCATCCTTCCAATTTGTCCAAAATTTCTTTAGACGGGTAGACGGGCAGGTGCATGAAGGAAACAACGTAATCTCTATTTTGCAGCTTCTTTACTTTGCAGTTCACTCCCTTTATTGTCAGTCCATCAATAAAATCATCGCACATTTCTTCCTTTTCCATTGTCACTTCATATTCTTTGTCTGGGTCTTACAGCCAAAATCTTTCCACTTCCAATTTGTTCCGAAATAGTTTTGATTATATGCTCCGCTCTCACCTCGCTCACCTTCTCCACACTCACGATGACAGTTGCCTCCTTTAAGTATTTCCTTTCACTGAATCTTTTCCTTGCTCCTTGATCCTTTCCATTTGCAACTCTTTGTCGATTTTCCAGTCTAGCGTCATTAGCCATTCATGTCTCTCCAGCCAGTTCCAAGTCGATACCAGATAATCCGTCCATATTAAAAAGAAAAATAAAAATCAACCACCCTCCAGATGCTGCTGTTAGGTGGTTTAAAAAAAAAAAACAAAACAAAAAAAACCACAAACTTTAAATTCGCAAACAAACACAATGAGCAAAAATGAAAAAACCAAAATGGGGGAGAGCCTTTCTTTCCCATCTACTGCCAACTCACTTCTTGCTAGTCTGCCAACCCACTTCCTACTTATCTACATATCTTCCTCCCATAACAGTATGATGTCCTGAGAGAATTAAAACCCTAATATACAGCCATATACAAGTACATAGTGAAACAAAACAACGTTTCTCCAGGACCAAGGTGCTACATAAGACGACACAGAACAACACAGAACTACAAGGGACTACATAATATATACATAAAGTGCACAAGTGCAAACGTGCAGACAGCACAAGACAGTACAAGACAGTACAGTGACTACTGGGATAGACAATGGGCACAGTAAGTCCCAGTGCAGCACCGACCAGTACACAGTTCTGTTTAAAAGTGAACCTAGTGACAATAGTGCAAAGAGCAGAATACAAGTAGCTGAAATAGTGTAAACATAAGAGTAGCAGCCTATGTACAGTAGTAGTATCCAAGTACTAACCAGGCCCAACTCTGCTTAGCTTCCGAGATCAGACGAGATCGGCGTTCTTTTTTTTTTTTTTTTTTTTTTAAATAAAACAGAGATTCATTTGAATAAAAATATCTTTTTCTTCCACATTATTCCATTCCTGGTTATTAGTTATTATTCCTAAAAACTGAGTAAACCTCTGAAGTAAAAACCTTATCAAATTCCTCCCTTCTTTGTTCCTGTTTGAAATAACAATACAAACATTCCATATACATTTCCAGACGTCTTTTAAACAAACACCATACATCCATTATAATTTTTTCTTGTTTTGCGATCACTCTTCTTTCCCAGATGGCTTTTTTCATTAGAATTACAAACAGATTGATCACCTTTTTGTTTTTTTTCTTCTTGTCCCACCCTAACATAATAATCTTATTCCACTCTGTAATTTCTCCATCTCGCTCCCCTCCCAGGTTTCTAATAAAAGTTTTACATTTTTCGTTAAAATCCTTCAAACCTCTACAGTATAAAAACACGTAAAAAAAACCTTCATCTTCCTTGCATACTTTGCATGTGGCACTTTGTTTTTCCAATTTTATTTAGTATAACATCAGTAAACAGCACTCTTTGTCTGATAAAATACTCAGAATTTTCCAATTTGACCTGTTATCTTCCCTTTCATGTTTTTCCAAATACCCTCTTCTTTTAAACCTTCAAATGTCTTGTGCCAAAAATTGTTTATAACATGTTTCTTAAAAATCACATCTCTGAAAAAACATTTTCACTGTACATTCTTTTAAAAGCCACAATTTCTCTCCCAGCATTACATACACATCCTTTTCCTCTTCCCCCCTTCCATAGTTTCGACTTTTTTTTATCCATTCTTTAGGTATTGCATTTTTTATAGTTTAATACTTATTGTTTAGTTCTTGCTTATTAATTTCTTCATTTGCTTCCTCCTTCACATCTACTATGTACTGTATTGGTAAAAAGCCTTCTTTATATTCATATAAAACATCTCTTACTTTAACAATTCCAACTTCCATCCATTTTTTAAAATATATTTCCTTCCCTTGGTTTAAAATGCCGGTGTTTAGGAATAATGGCTGATTTAAAATGTTTTCTCTTCCATGTACGTTGTACTGTATAGTAGCAAAAAATTTTCCCCAAGCCCTTAGAACTTCTTTGTAAAACTTTGGCAAGCCCTCTGTCATCCATTCTTTTGTTCTCATCCATAAAACATTGTCTCCCAGATTAAAATTTCCACATTGTTTTTTTCCATTCTGCTTTGTTCCCCCCAGATACTTTTTGACTAATTTTACTAATAATCCCAAACCTCCTTTTTCCACCACCCCTATTAAAGTATTGTACGCGATTCTAGCTTGTTTCCCTACCCATAAAAAGTCTAAAAAATTTTTTCCACCCACACCAGCATATATGTCACATATAAAAAATACAAATTAAATATAAAAAATTTCGATGGTATTAAAACATTAAGGATTAAAACCTTCCCTTTTTGATTTAGCACCCTAAATTTCCGAAAGTTCAATCTTCTTTCTATACTTCCAACTATTTCTTCCCACATGGTTTCTCTCACTTTATCTTCATCTTTCCCCATTAAAATTCCTAAAATCGTCATTTCCTTCACTTCCTTGAAATTAATTTTCAAGAAAGTGAAGGAAAGTTAATCTGCCATCTGCCCAAATCTCATATATACAGTTTTTTCTACATTTACTTTTCCACCCGACCCCTTACAATTCCCATTACTTTAACACTATTCCCATTACTTTAACACTTTCTTCTTCTTTTGCAAAAATGGTTGTGTCGTCTGCATATTGAAAAATTTGATTCTCCTTTCCAGTTTGTTCGATCTCTATTCCTTTGATTCCCTTTTATTGTTTTATGGCTAGTCCAAGCGGTTCTGCCGCCAATGAGTATAGAAGGGCTGATAAAGGGCACCCTTGCCTTATTGATCGTGTTATTCTAAAACATTTTGTTAAAAACCCATTACATTTTATTGTTGTCACAGCTCCCTTGTATAAAATACGAATCCATTTAATAAAATTCTCCCCAAATCCTAAACTTTTTATAACATCAAATAAATATTCGTGTTCAACCCTTTTTTGAAATCTAAGTTAATTATATACCCTCCTTTCCTTTTTTTTCACCCATGTACCTTATCGTGTCTTTTATACTCATTGTTACATCCGCAATGTCTTTCCCTTTTACTCCGTATACCTGGTTTGTTGTGATTATCTTTGGCATTATCTCTTTTAATATATTCGCTAAAAGTTTTGCTAAAATCTTTAAATCAGTATTTAGCATTGTGATAGGTCTATAATTTTTTAGTTCTGTTTTCCCCCCCTTCTTCTTATATATTACCTTCATCAATCCCATCCCCATTGTTAACATCATGTCTCCTTTTTTAAAAATCTCATCATAAACAGACCCCTTAAAATATTTGTTAAAATGTCTTTAAAAGTTATATAAAACTCACTTCCTAAACCATCAATCCCTGGCCTTTTCTTCATGAATAAATTCAGTTCATTTATTGCTCTTTCTATCTTTTCTTTACTTATGGTCTGATCGCATTCTTCCTTCTCCTCTTTACTCACTTTCGTTTTTATTAGTTCCATTAGCTCCTTTTTTTTCTCTCTCCTTTACTGCTTCCGCAGTAAACAGCTTTTCATAATAGTTTCTTATTTCTTCTAAAATTCCCCCACATTTTTCTACCATTTCACCATTTTCTTTTTTTATTTCTTTTATAGTTTCAACTCTTCCTTTTCTTTTTTCTAAGTAAAAAAAAAAAAAACTTGTGAATTTTTCTCCTTCTATCGGATATTTTGCTTTACTCCTCAGCATTGCCCCTTTATATCTATTCTCCTCCATCTCCTTCTGCTCTTCCTGTATTTCTTTTATTTTTTTGGATATCTTCTGTTTCATCATTTATTTGCTTCTCCAGTCTTTCTTTTATTTTTTTTTTCTTTATTATTCTTACATTTCTGTTTTAACACACAATATCTAATAGTGATTTTTTTTTTACTAAAAATTTCACATTCTCCCACCAGATTCTTTTGTCCTCTATATACATTTCATTTTCTTTTTCTATCATGTCTTTTATTTTTGCAACATAATTATCATCCTTTAAAATGTCTGTATTTAAAACCAATACCCCTCTTTTCCCAGTATCCCAATCCAAATATACAAAAAATGGCTTATGATCACTCAAACTCGTTTCTTCATACCTTAAATTCTCTATAAAACGTTCTAGATTTCTTGTACATAAAACCATATCTATTCTTGTTTGACACATGAAGTTACCTACTATTTGTCTTCTAGAGTATTCTCTTTTGTTTTTGTTCCTTTCTCTCCATACATCAATCATATTGTTCTCTTCCATTAGTGATCTTAACTCTTTTCTTCCTGTATCACTTTTAAAAACCATATCTTGTTTGCTAAAAACTGTATTAAAATCCCCCAGCATTATAGTAATATCTTTATAATTCCTCACAATTGTCTTGATAATGTTAAAAAATGTTCTCTTTTCTTGTTCTTCCATTGGTGCATGTATGTTGAGCAGCAAAAAATTCTTCTCTTCGTAACTCATTTGCACTACCAAACATTTCCCTATTTCTTCTTTGTACATTTCTTTGCAATTTACACCAGTTTTCTCATATTAAAATTGCCACACCTCTGCCATGTCTTTCGTCACCACTATTATACAAAATTTCACCATTCCATCTTTTCCTCATTTCATTTATAGACTCTTCTGTCCAATTTGTTTCTTGTAGCATTATTACATCTTCTTGTTTACACATTTCTTTTACTTTATCAAACTTTCTTACATCCTGAAATCCTCTCGCATTAAATGTTACTATCTTCACATGCATGAGACAGAAAAAAGTATACATATCATTCTATCTCCCCCAAGTCCTTTAACAGTTCATATCTATTTACATTTTTCAATGAGTCCTCTTTAACTCCCTTTTTCCTTGCCCCCTCCAAACTTGGTTTTACCATGATTGATCTTCTTTTCATTTGTTTCCCAACTTTGTCCTCCTTTTCCCCTTCACTGCCCCTTTCACCAGTTTGTTCTTCATTCACTATCCTTTGATGTTGAATTTTGCCCAAAACAGTCTGAGGAATGTCTATTTGCTCATCCAGCAGTCACACTTCACCAAGGCTTTCCTGCACTCCGGACACTTCACAGCACTGCACTCCTTTGCGAAGTGCCCCTGCTCATCGCACTCATAGCATTTAAAATCCGGACAGTCCTTGAGGATTGCCCCGGATTCCAGCACAATCATGCATGATCCAGAAGTACTGCGAGCCCTCCCTGTCTTGAATTTCATGCTGTATGGCAGAGATACAATTTCCTTGGGAAATTTCACTTTTAAAAATCTTGTGCCGTCTGCGATTTCAGTGCCCGGACTAAAACGCCTCTTTATTGTGGACACGGGAACTACTCCTCACATCTCCAATTTACTTAATATATCCTTGTCGTCTATATAAGCAGGCAAATGCATAAAGGAAACAACACATTCTTTTGTTTGCAGTTTCCTCACCTCGCACGTCTTTTCTTTCAACCTCAATCCATCCAAAAGTTCTTCACAGACCTCCTCATTTATTAGAGTCACTTCATACTCCTTTCCTTGTCTTGGCTTTACTGCCAGTAATTTTTCACCTCCAATTTTATCCACTACTGCTTTCCCGTCCTCCACCTCAGCCAAGTCTACAGTCAACGTCGCATCCTTCAGATAAATCTTCTCTTTTCCACTCCTTTTTTCATTCGTTATGTTTGTGCCATATCCAAGTCGTTGTCCTCTCTCCATTCCTCATTGGTCTGAATCTACTCGCGTTTCTCCCGCCATTTCCTCGTCGTTACCGGTTTGTCCATCCATTTTTAGAAAAGAAGAAAAAGAAGAAAAAAGAAAAGCAACAAAGAAAACAAAAATGCCTTCTTACATTTTGCATCTTGTGCCATTCCAATTTTTTTCAATATCATTTCAGTCATTAAAACATTGTGTCTCAACAAGAAATCAAAATTGTCTAAGATAGGACTTTTAAATCTCCATCTTACATTTTTCCAAATCTTTGTTGCATCTAAATCACAAAACAACTTTTCCCAAAAATCAGTTGCTTTTGGTCTTAAAAATACAAGATCACATATGCAAACATAAAACATTTTAAGAACACAGCCATTGAAAGGAATCTGTTCATCATTTCTTTTAAAAAAAATACTTCACGTTTCTCATTTCCTGTTTCTTTATCTTCAGTGCTTTTAATCCATTGTAGTGGCACAGCTTCTTTTAATTTTAGGTATTGCTCCTTGATCAACTGTCTGTTTTCTATTTCTTCATTCTCCTCTAGTGTATCTATAATTGCCTGTATAGGTAAAAATCCTGATTTTTTTTTTTTTTTTTTTTTTTTACCTCGTATAAAATGTCTTTGACTTGTCTTAATCCTGCATAATATCAATTCAAATCAAAAATTGTATTTCTATTGCTTGTAATAAATTTGTTTAAAAAAGGGGCTGTTTCAATAGTTGTTCTCTTCCTTTAAAATCCACATGAACATTCTCTTTAAAAACTTTCCATGCATTTAATACTTCTTTATAAAATTCAAGTATCTTATCAAGCATGTCGTCTTTAAAATTCATCCACAAAAAATCATCCCCCGTTTTTTCACACTTATTTATAAAAAAAACTCATTATTTTTTTCCATACCAAATCATTATTATTCAAAAACTTTATTTAATTCTTATTAAATCTTTATTCTCATACTCTTCATTCTTACCATTGGATCTATTAGTCCCAATCCTCCCTTTTTCATCTCCCCAATTATTGTCATATGCTATTTTTGCAGGCTTACCATCCCATAAAAACTTTAAAATATAAGTTTTTAATCTTTTGTACACCCATGTTGGCAGACTAACCACACTTAAAATATACCACATCTTGGACAGAAATAAAGAATTTAAAACCAATATTTTCCCTTTCAAAAACAATACTCTTTGTTTCCAGAAGTTTACTTTAACTTTTTTCCATTTTGCTTATAACCTCCTCCCAAATCAGGTCTCTTGTTTTCATTTCATCTTTTCCAAGTGTAATCCCTAAAATCTTTAGTTCATTCCTCTGCTCTTTAAATTCCCATTGTCTTTCTAAAGTATCTGCCTTCCCTATCCTCATATATTCAGTCTTTTCTTTATTGACACTAGCTCCTGTTCCTCCACAATATTTTTCAAATATTAACATTGCCTTTTCAATACTTTTTCAATCTTTTAAAAACGAAGTTGTGTCATCGGCATATTGGAATATTTTTTGCTGCATTTCGTCATTTTCCACTAAAATTCCTTTTATCTGTTTTTCTTTATTTATTGCTATTCCTAACGGTTCAGGAACTAGTATAAAGTAATGTTGATAATGGGCATCCCTGCCTTATAGACCTTGAAATCTCAATATAATAAGTTAAAAACCCATTTACTTTAATACAGCTTAAAATGTCAGTATAAAAACATTTCGTCCATAAATAAAATTTTCCCCAAACCCAACTTTTTCAATTAAATCAAACAAATATTTATGCTCTACTCTATCGAATGCTTTTTCCAGATCTATACTAATTAAATATCCTCCTACACCTTTTTCTTTCATATACCACATTAGGTCTCTAATATTTGTTACTATGTCTGATATATCTCGATTTAAGACACCATATGCTTGATTTGTTGTTATAATGTTAGGAATCACTTTTTTCAGTCTATTTGCCAAGATCTTAGCCAAAATCTTATAGTCAGTATTTAGCACACTCAATGGTTTGTAATTTTTAAGATCTTCTTTATCCCCTTTATTCTTATAGATAATTTTGATCATTCCTTTCTTCATACTTTCACTCAATTTTTTCTGCTTAAAAATTTCAACAAATAAATTGTGCAAAATTGGTGTTAAAACATTTTTAAAAACCTTATAAAACTCAGATGTTAAGCCATCTAGGCCTGGACTTTTTCCATTGCTCAATTGATCTGTAGCTTCTTCAATTTCCTCTTCATTTATATTCTTATCACAAATTTTCTTATCTTCTTCATTTACTTGTACTTGAATTTGATTCAATAAAAACTCATCTTTCATATTTATATCATTTTTTAAATAAAATAGTATAAAAATCCTTCATTTCATTCAAAATACATTGTTTTTCTGTCACAACTTTCCTATATAATTTCTGCTTGTTTTCTTGTTTTCTCCAATTCATAAAAGAATTTTGCGCTTCTTTCTCCTTCTACTGTATTTTTCGCTCTGCTTCTTATTTTAGCTCCCTTGCACTTTTCCTCACATCCATTTTTTTTTCCTATTTTTTTAAATTCCTCTTCTAAAAACACTTTTCCTCACATCCATCTTTCCTTCGGACACCTTTTTCATTTCTTCTTCCCTTTCCTTATTTAATAGTCTTTCTATACTTTTCTTTGCTCTTTTCATTCTTTTTGAATATTCAGTGGATATTTTTTATATCTTTTTTCAAATTATCCCACCACACGCTTTTTACTTCTTCATATAAGATATTGTTTATGCTATTTATTATGAAATTTTCTATTTCCATTTTGTAAGACTCATTTTTTAAACGTTCTGCATTGAAAATCCACACCCCTGGACCTCTCTCAACTCCACTAAAATCTATGATTATATTTAAAAAATCGTGATCACTTCCACTGAACATTTTATAAAATACTTTTGAAATGAAACGTTCTAACTGTCTGTTACATAAAACCAAATCAATTCTGCTTTGCTTTAAGGCTGTGTTCACAATTTGCCTTCTTGAATATTCTCTTTTTGCTCTATTTCTTTCCCTCCATATGTCTAAAAATCCATCATTTTCTTTAATTCAGTTCTCCCCACATCTGCTCTATATACCATATAATCAGTGGTGTAGTCTAGTTTTTTGTACTGAGTATACTGTGATTTTTCCCTCCCAGCCTCATACTCACCCATCCCAGAGCAGCACCCCAAACACCACCACACTCACTAATGCATACTGTATGCATCTACATGTAATTGAGAGCATTCTGAAAGACTGCTTGTGTTATCAACATGTTGATTTATTTTTAGCAGGTTTTATCAGCTGGCAATTTTCAATGCACATTTAGGGGTGCAAGTTGAAACTATTATTAACAATAAAGGAAAACTTAAACTTATGGGTAGCAGCATTAACAATGAACATGTGTGCAGTTCTATCACCAACACTCATTCATCACAGAATATTATAAACTATTATGCACTGAATTAGGAGGACACACAGTGCCTGGTAATCTACAAAACTTTCCAGATATGTTTGTACTCAGACGTCTGAGGTGTGCATTCCCTCCTTGCTTGCGTAGCAGAGCGATGGCTTCTCAACCATGTTGTAATGTAATTCCTTGGCTCAAAAAGTCTTACAGGTGGCCCAGTGATGCTGATCATCATCAAATTACTTACATTGGACAACAAAAGTGTAGATCTTTTGTCCGTGTATACATTGTTTATGAGACTGAAGCCCCTTTCACACTCGGCCGTGCTGCAAGGGATGGTCTGCATGCATCGTACGAGTGGTTTTAGGCTTTCAGGCTCACTGTCTGGGTGCTCAGTGAAATCTCTCATACCATTAACTGCTTGCTCTTCACAAAGATTGAACTGCCCACACAGTCGTTTTGCTTGCGGCTCACCCTGCCGTATGCCAGGTGTTGATGGCCAGTTGCCTGAGTCCAGAACGCTGAGATCATGAAGCTTTTCACCTTCAAATGAGAGGCGCTTCTCCAAGTTGTTGATTAGACTTTGTAGGAACTGCTTTGCATTGATTGGTGTGAGCTTTGCATTTGACTCCAGGGGAACTGATGCAAAATGTCCCAAAGCCTGTGCTGTCAGTGCCTTTTCATATTTCTCTCCTGGGGTGTCTTTGAATGATGCCAGCACTCTGATGGTGCCCTTTTTAGAAGATGGTCTGCTCTCAAGAGTGTGATTGAATGGGCCTGGAGTTCCTGAAACAGGTTTGCAAGTTCAGACAATGCATCGTACATGAGTCCAAGGTCACACAAAAATTCCTTGCTTTGCATACGACGTGCCAGTAAGTTTGTCTCTCTTTGCTGTTTCTTGTTTGGTCTCCTGCAGCATTTTCAAAGTGCCTGTTGAGTGCTTCATACGACCTCCACACAGCCTTTACAGAACGGAAGCTGCTGGCCACACATCGCGTACTTAAAATTCTGCCAATTTGCAAGACTTGTGCGCCCACTTCTGGATGTCTCATGTTTTCGTATCTTGTTCCTCAAAGAGGCCATAGATGTTGATCTGTTTGCATTTGAGGCCTGGATCTTAAAGTACACCCACTCCTCAGATATGGACACACTTTTTTTTTTTTTTTTTTTTTTTTTTTTTTTTTCTGTGAGGATACGAGTTCACTTTGTTGCGCTGCAAACAGCACAACCTGGAAGTAAACAAAACCATGACTAATTAGCATCATCATATAAGTTTTATATCTATATTAGCAATAATATCTGCTGAACAGGGCCACAATTTACTCAAATATATTTAATAAACTGTTTACAATCTTCACACCATGGCTAACAAATGCGTGAAAACAGGTGAAAGGAGAGAGGTTTTGATAATTAACATTACCATAAAGTAATTTAATTGTGTAAATGTTTTATATTAATGCACATTTAAGATAACCATGAATTAACTCTCATTTGCATAGTTAGGCTTTATGAATTTCAATTGTTTATATCAGCTTTGCATGTCTGCTCATATCTACCTAACTTTCTGTCCCTCCATTCTAACCAAGGATGCCTGTTTTTGAATTCCCTAGCCTGACTTTCTGTCCACAAGGCTGGCCAGGAGTTCTCATCTCTCTCATCATCTGAAACAAGGAGATATAAACATTGCAGTCTGTTTACTACTGTACACAGACACACACAGTATCTAAGTTATATCTCCTCTTCTCCAACATTCATTACCACACTAACATTGGCAGTGTTTCCCATACATTGATTTATTTGTGGGGGTTCTATTACATATGTGAAGTCTGTTTAAAGATTCCATGCGAGGGCACCCTCCGGCTTCTAGTATGAATTAAACATAAATTATATGTGTGTACTCACTAATGCTCACACCACCCTATTCTGGGTATAATATATATAAAAATAATAATTCTCTCTAAAGAAATTTTAAGTAAACATATGCAAATCCTCCAGTTTTCGCCAGTGTTTTACCACCTCAAGACGATTTAATTAATGTAAAATACATGTTCTAACCTTGTTATATTTACTTGTTATATATTATATGTACTTGCTAGTTTTTTTCTCGTGGTATAAAAATGGCATAGAATCTCAATATTTTTTTTATCATATTTAAGTCATAAATTCCAGCATAATTTCCAGTCCAGGGAAGTGCCACCACAAATAGAGTGTATGTATGTGGGAAACGCTGCGTTAGTGAAGTTAGCTAGTTCTACAAACAAATATATCAACTGCTGTTACGTTAATGATAACGTTAATGATTACGTATATATATGCCACTTTTACTTACCAGGTAATGTTTCGATAACATCAGCGTCATCTGGCTCATTTTCTGTAGTACTGGTTTCTCCTGCAGCTGCAGTGTCACACGAAGTGGCAGTAGCTTCAAGAACAGGCTTACAAAAGCACTGGAAGAGTGTAATTTGAGTCTGCTTTTGTTTCATATCTCCTTTACTGGTTTGCTTAACTAGATTTCAAACTCGCGCCGAGAATGACCGAGTTTGACATCATTAGTGTTCGAATTGAAGCAGCCGATTGGTCTGCACATCGCCGCTTCAAGTGAAACAAACGCTGACGTGGTTAATTTATGAATGAAAGTGTGAAAATTCTGTCGCAATACGATGATGTTACGTATCCTCACGCTTTTTAAAGTGGGTATACGGAAATCCTTGACCTTTTCTAGTGGGTATACGGTGTATACCTGCGTATCATGTAGACTACATCACTGCATATAATCCTCCACATCAGTTCTTTCCAATATAGTATTAAAATCCCCAATTAAAATAACATTTTTATAACTGTACATTAAAACACTTAATTCTTTAAGAAAGGTGAGTCTTCCTAAGCCTTCATTTGGTGCATGAATATTACATATTGTTAATTCTTCTTCTTTGCTTTTGACTTTAACTACCAATATTCTTCCTATATTATCTGTGAATATATCTGTTGCTTTTTCTATCGCTCCCCTTCTAATTAAAGTTGCTACTCCTTTTTTTCTGTTTGGGTCATTATTGTAAAAAATTTCTCCATCCCATATTTTCTTAAAACCATTAACAATGTCATCATTCCCTTGCGTCTCTTGTATACATATTATATCACTCTTCTTAAATAAATAAATTACATTTTCAAATTTAGTCCTAGTTGACAATCCTCTTACATTGATTGATAATAGACTCAGTTGACTCATATACAAAAGAAAAAAGACATAAAAACAAAATAAAAACCACATCACTTGTTCAGACTCTCTCAAATCAGCATCTCTTAAACCAATCATCTCAGCCTTTTCCTCTTTTTTTTCTTTAGATTCTCTTCTTATTCTTTGTCTTTCCAAGACCTTTTCAATGTTTATTTGTCCTGTTTTTTTTTTCACTTTAGTCCCCCTGCTCAAAACACTTTTCTTTCCACAAGTCTTTTTTTTTCTTCCCAATGTCACTTACCTCTTCTGGGGTTGTACTGTCTTTTGTTCCATCATTATCATCTTTGTTTTCCATCACATCCTGCTCCACATTGTCCACAGATAGTTGTAGTCCAGTCCCTTGCTTCTTCTTCTTCTTCTTCTTCTTCTTCTTCTCCTTCACTGCTCAGTATATCCACTTCATTATGTGTCTCCATTTCCATTTCCTCATGTTCTTCTTCATCTGTTTCACATGTGCATCTTAGCAAAGCCTTTCTGTAGCTTTGGCACCACGGGGCTTTACAGTCCCGTGCATAATGCCCCTGCTCCAGGCATTCTCTGCACGTTAGTTGAGGGCAGTCTTTCTATTCATGTTCAGCACTTGAACATATTCTGCATATTTTTACTTGCTGATCATGAATAACTCTGAAAAACTGTGTTCCTTCCTCTGTTTCAAAACTTGTGTTATATGGGAGTGATACCACGTCCTTAGGGAGTTTAGGTCTTATAAATCTTGTTCCATCTGCTACCGTTGTCCCAGGGTAATATCTCCTTCTCAGCAGCAGTAACGGTGTGACCCCCCAGCTTAGCAGTTTTTGCAGTACATCCTCGTCATTTATATAATTAGGCAAACGTAAAAAAGAAATCGCCTTTTCTGTTGCACTTGCTCATTTCACAAGTTTGTCCATTTATTGATAGGCCATTCAATAAATTTTCACAGTCCATTTCATTTTCCATTGTAATTTCATACTCAAATTCTGTTTTTTTCCTTAGTCCATATAGTTTACCTTTTCCGGTATTGTCCTCAATAGCTTTGATTATCATCATAACAGTTAAATTTTCCGGATTTTTCACAGTCATTGTCAGTGTTGTTTCTTTCTTATATTCCCTCAGGTATCTCATTTTGCTTTTTCATCTCTTTATCATTTCCTTTCTTTGACTTTCCTCTTGTCTCCTTTCACGGTTTGTATCAACCTTTTCTTTACCTTGTATACTTGGTTGCTGTTCAATCCTTCTTTTCTCCATTTCAGCTCCATTTCTCTTCTTTCTCGATACCACAGTTGCCTAAGTTTCGTTGTCATCATTTCCATTGTCTTTCATAATCCTTTTTTGTCAAAGTAGTGTCTCTTTCAGAATCACTGTCCTTTTCCTCAAATTCCTTTCCCAGTTCAGTTCCATTAGCCACTGTTTCCATCCTTGTTTATAAAATCGTCCACCAAATAAAAAATCAAAAGCAATTTATTCATTTATTTATTTGATTCATCTCTCCTAATCAAGTTTCTAGTCAATCTTCCTTCCATAACACTATGATGTCCTGAGAGAATTAAAAGCCTAATTCAAATGAAGGGCCTCACTAAAAAGCTTACAGCACCTGGTATTCCCAGGCGGTCTCCCATCCAAGTACTAACCAGGCCCGACTTCCAAGATCAGACGAGATCGGGCGTTCTCGTTTTTGTAATTTTTTTTTTAACATATTAAAATAGATACGATGCTTTTCTGTGACATAAAAACTCTTAAAATTAAGAGTTTACAGACATCTTACCATAAAAAAATAATTAAAAATGACAATTCCATCCCCAAGTCATTTAAAACCTTTAAGACCTCCTGAGTAAAAACATAATAAACATCCATCATTTCCTCTAGCTTAAAATAATAAAACACATTCAACATATTTCTCAACTTTTCTCTTAAACACATTCCACACATCAATTAAAACATTTTCCTTTTTCACTAACACCCTTCTTTCCCATACTGCACTTTTCATCAACATCACAAGTAAATTAATGAGCTTTTTATTTTTCCAATTCTTGTTAATCCCCAACATTAACACGTTTTCCCACTCAAAGTTTTCATTTCCCTCTCCTCTCAAAATTAAAATCATGCTTTTGCATCTCTCATTAAAATCTTTCAGCTCATTACAATGTAAGAAGAAGTGTAAAAACCCTTCGACTGCATCCTGGCATACTTTACATGTGGCACTTCCCTCCATCCCAATTTTGTTTAAAATCACGTCTGTAAACACTGCTTTGTCTGTACAATTTTCCCATTTATGTTCCCCCATATATTTTCTTCTTTTACATCATTGAAAATCCGTAGCCAGTATTTGTTTACGACAGGTTTCTTAAAAACCACATCTCTAAACAAAACAATAAAACATTTTCAGAGTACATTCTTTAAAAGCACACAGTTTTTCCCCAGTCTTACATACACATCTTTCTCTTGTTTGGCTTCTTCCATATTTTCCACTCTCTTTATCCATTCTCCAGGTATTGCCTTTTTAATTATGTCATATTTCTTTATCAGTTCCTGTCTGTTAAAATCCTCCTTTGCATCCTCCATCATGTCAGCAATGTACTGTACTGGTAAGAATCCTTCTTTGAATTCATATAAAACATCCCTTACTCATGTGATTCCCACCTCCCACCATTTCCTAAAAAAGACCTCTTTCTCTTCATTAAGAATGCCGCTGTTTAAAAATAAAGGCTGGTTTAAAATGTTCACTCTTCCTTGTATATTAAAATGCACACAAGTTAAAAAATTTCCTGCACGCACCCATCAATTCTTGATAAAAATCTGGCAACCCCTCTGTCATAAATTTTTTCACTCTCATCCATAAAACCTTATCCCCCAAATTAAAATTACCACATTTACTTCCATTTACTTCCAATATTCCATTGTTCTTTTCCATGCCGCCTTGTTTTCTTCGTCCAGATATTTCCTTATCATTTTCACTCTTAAACTGTTCTTTCTTTGCACCACATCCATTAGCCCAAGTCCCCCCTTCCCCACTGCTCCTATTAAAGTGTTATTTGCTATTCCCGGCGGCTTCCCATACCATAAAAAAATCTAAAAAAATCTTTTTTCAGCCTTATTTCCATCCACACGGCATTGATGCTACATATAAAATATGCCGTAATTTAGAAATCATTAAAACATTCAAAATTAAAACCTTCCCCTTCAAAGTTTAAGGACATTAATTTCCAAAAATTGAACCTTCTCTCGATCCCTCCTAAAGTCTCCTCCCACATAGTTCCTTCTGCTTTCTTTTCATCCCGCCCCATTAAAACACCTAAAATCTTTATTTCATCCATTTCCTTAAAAGTGAATTGCCCAGTTGACACCTCCGTTTGCCCAAATCTCATGTATACCGTTTTATCCTCATTCACTTTAGCCCCTGATCCCCTGCAAAATTTTTGTACTATTTTCATTGCTTCCCCTACACTCGCCAGATCTTCTAGCATCAGCGTATTGAAATATTTTATTCTCTCCTCCCTCTATATCTATCCCTTTTATTCTCCCCTCCTGTTTTACCACTAATCCCAGTGGTTCTGCAACTAAAGCATATAAAAGTGCCGACAATGGGCAACCCTGTCTAATTGATCTCGTTAATTTAAAACACTCTGTTAAAAACCCATTACATTTTACCCTCATTACAGCACCTTTATATAAAATCTTAACCCATTTAATAAAATTCCCCCCAAAACTCTTTAGAACCACAAATAAAAAATCATACTCTACCCTATCAAAAGCCTTCTCTAAGTCCAAACTAATTACAAATCCATCTTTCTTCTTTTCAGTAATATATCTTATCGTATCTTTTATGCTCATTGTCGTATCTGCAATGTCTCTTCCTTTAATACTGTATGCTTGGTTTGTTTCAATTATACTGGGCATCACTTCTTTAAATCTGTTAGCTAAAACTTTTGATAAAATCTTCAGATCGGTGTTGAGCATTGTTATAGGCCTATAATTTTTTTTAACTCCACTTTGTCTCCTTTTATATATCAGCTTCATTAATCCCATTCTCATCCTTTGGTTCATCTCACCTTTCCTAAAAATCTCATCAAATACTTCCCTTAAGATACTTAAAAATAAAAAATCTTGAAAAACAATGTAAAACTCACTCCCCAACCCATCTATCCCCAGACTTTTTCTTTTGTTTAATCCACTTATTGCTCTTTTTATTTCTTCTTCTCTTACATCATCACTCCTCTTCCATTTCCTTCAGTCTACCTTCTATTTCTTTTATTTTCTGTATGCTTTTTTCCGCCTTATCCAGTTCCTTATTTTTCTTACTTTTTTTTTATTAACTTGCAATACGTTATTGTAAAGTTTTTTGCCAGATATTTCACATTCTCCCACCATATTCTCTTATCCTCATTATACATTTCATTTCCTTTTTCCTTTTCAATTTCCTTTTCCTTTATACTTAAAACATAATCTTCATTCTTTAATACCTCTGTATTTAAAACCCATACCCCTCGGCCCTCTTTTTACATTACTCCAGTCTAATTGCATAAAAATTAATTTATGATCGCTCAAACTTGTCTCCTCATATTTAATATTACCTATAAAACGTTTGACGTTTCTTGTGCATAAAATAAAATCTATTCTCGTCCGACACATAAAATTCCCCACCAGCAGCCTCCTTGAGTACTCTCTTATCTTTTCATTCCTTTCTCTCCATACATCATTCAGATCATTTTCTTCCATTAATAATTTCAGTTCTCTTCTTCCTTTGTCCGTTTTAAAAAGCATTCCCTCCCCCATTTCAAATTTGCTAAAAACTGTATTAAAATCACTCATCATAATAATTTCCCTGTAATTCTTTAAAAATCCCCTTAAAACATTAAAAAATTCTTTCTTCTCGTTCTCTTCCGTTGGCGCATGAACATTGACCACAATTACTTTCTTTTCCTCATTCTCCATTTCAACCGCAATACATTTCCCTTCCTTATCTTCATATATTGTTTTACATTTTTACCCCACTGTTTTCTTTTATTAAAACTGCAACTCCTCTTCCCAACCTCCCATCACCATGGTTATATATAACACTCCTCCTTTCCATCTTTTCCTTATTTCCATCATAACACCTTCCCTCTGGTTAGTCTCTTGTAATAAAATCACATCATCTCCTCTGCACATTTCTCTAACTTTTTCAAATTTCCTGATATCTAAAAGTACCCTTGCATTAAAAGTAACAAGTCTTAGAAACATAAACATATAAAAACATACGTAAAACCCATAAAACTGAGTCCCTCTCTTCCAAGTCCTTTAACAAGTCATATTTATTCACACACTTCAGTACATCTTCATTAAGCATTTTCTTCCTGGCAGTCTCTAAATTGGGTGTTACCTTCACTGATCTTCTTCTTTTCACCGATTTAACTTCTTTCTCCTCACTTTCTTTTGCGGCCGCTTGTTCCTTTGCTCGTTAAGTTCCACCGTGTCTAAAGCATTTTGCAGACAAGCCAGTCTGTGTCCATAAATCACCATCCTGTTGTGAATCATTCAGTTCTTTATTCCTTTGATCATTTCGTTCAACCTTATTCGGAGCATCCTGCAAACCGTCCATTATATCCATCTGAATCGACATTCCCTCGTCCTGTTGTGATTGCTCCTGCGGCTCGTTACCTTCCTGCTGTTCACAATCCTCTTTTGTGTAAAGTCCTCTAAAGTACTCGTCCTGTAAAGTACTCGTTTCCTCCTCTCGCTGCTCGTTGTCTCGTTCCTGTACCAGCCCGCCTACCTGCTGCTCTTCCTCCTCCTCCTCCTCCTCGCCCTCCATCCAACACTCACACTTATATAAAACCAAATTGCAATCCGGGCACATCACAGCGTTGCAGTTCCTCACAAAGTGCCCCCTCTCCTCACATTTAAAGCACTTGAACTCCGGGCAATCCTTCAACACATGGTCTGGGCTCATGCACAGCCGACAGGTCTTCACCTGATGGCTGTGCATCACCCGAAAGTATTGTGGACCCTCTGCCGTTTCTATTTTTGTGCTGTAAGGGAGGGAGGCCACCTCCTTCGGGAACCGCGTCCTTACATATCTCGTCCCGTCCTCGATGCTGGTACCCGGATAAACACGCCGCTTTATTTTTGAAATTGGGGAAACTCCCCATCCCTCCAATTTATTTAAAATCTCTTCATCAGTGAGGTAGACGGGCAGATGCATGAAGGAGACAACGTAGTCTCTGTTCTGTAGTCTTTTCAGTCATTACAAACTTTACAAGTAGCACTTTGTTCCATCCCAGTTTTGTTTAGAATAGCATCTGTAAAAATCACTTTGTGTCTAATAAAATATTCAGAGTTTTCCAATTTTGTCTGTATAAGCTTTCCATTCATGTTCCCCCATATGCTGTGTTCTTTTAGATCATTGAATTTCTGTAACCAGTATTCATTTACAACAGGTTTCTTAAAAACAATATCTCTAAAAACACAATAAATCTTTTTCACAGTACATTCATTAAAAGCACATAGTTTTTCCCCCAGCCTCACATACACATTTTTCTCTAGTTTCCCTTCCTCCATGTTTTCAATTCTCTTTATCCACTCTTGAGGTATAGCATTCTTAATTACATTTTTGTTATCTCTTGTCTGCTATAAATCCTCCTTTGCTTCCTCCATTACATCAACAATATATTGTACTGGTAAAAAAACCCTCTTTGAACTCATATAAATCATCTCTGACTTTCGTGATTCCCACATCCCACCATTTTTTAAAAAATAACTCCTTCCCTTGATTTAAAATGCAGTTGTTTAAGAATAAAGGCTGATTTTAAGATGTTCTCTCTGCCTTGTGGCTGAAAATGCACATTAGTTAAAAATTTGCCCCATGCCCCCATCAGTTCTTTATAAAAATCTGGCAACCCCTCCAATTTTTTGTTTTCATCCATAGAATGTTGTCCCCCAAATTAAAATTACTACACTTACTTAAAAAATGCCCCATTGTTCTCTTCCCATGCCACTTTGTTTTCTTCATCCAAATACTTTTTTACTATTTTTCACTCTCAAACTGTTCTTTCTTTGTTCCACATCCATAAGCCCCAGTCCTCCCTTCTCTACTTCTCCTATTAAAGTATTGTATGCTATTTTTGGCGGCTTCCCTTCCCATAAGAAATCTAAAAAACATTTTTTCAGCCTTTTTTCTGCCCACAACGGCATAGATGACACATAAAATATACCACAATTTAGAAATCATTAAAACATTAAGAACTAAAACCTTCCCTTTCAAAGTTAATGTTCTCATTTTCCAAAAAGTCAATCTTCTTTCAATCCCTCCTAAAGCTTCCTCCCACATAGTTTCTTCTGATTTCTTTTCATTCCTCCCCATTTAAACACCTAAAATCTTTATTTCTTTAATTTCCTTAAAAGTAAAATGCTCTGACAAATCTGTTGCCCCTCTGAATCTCATATATACAGTTTTGTCCTCATTTACTTTAGCTCCTGATCCCCTACAATACTTTTGTACGAATTCCATTGCTTTTTTCACACTCTCCAGATCTTTTACCAATAATGTCGTGTCATCTGTGTATTGGAAAAAATTTTTCTTCTTCTCCCTCGATGCCTATCCCTTTAATTCCCTCCTCCTGTTTTATAGTCAGGCCCAAAGGTTCCGCAACTAAGGAATATAAAATTCAATTCAAAAACCGTCCTAGATGTTAGACAAAATTATCCCTAGTGAGCAAGCCTGAGGCGACTGTGGCAAGGAAAAACTCCCTTAGATGATATGAGGAAGAAACCTTGAGAGGAACCAGACTCAAAAGGGAACCCATCCTCATTTGGGTGACACTGGAGAGTGTGACATGAAGAGCTGACAATAGACATCCTTGCCTTATCGATCTGGTTATTTTAAAAGCACTGTGTTAAAAACCCATTACATTTGATTTTTGTTACTGCACCCTTGTATAGGATCCTAATCCATTTCATAAAATTCTCTCCAAAACCAAAACTTTTTAAAACATCGAATAAAAAAACCATGATCCACCCTGTCAAATGCTTTCTCGAAATCTAAACTGATTATAAACCCATCTTTGTTCTTTTCATGTATGTATCTTATCATATCTTTCATACTAATAGTTGTATCTGCTATGTCTCTTCCCTTCACTCCGTACACCTGGTTAGTTTTAATTATACTCGGCATGATTTCCTTCAGTCTGTTGGCTAAAGTTTTAGATAAAATCTTTAAATCAGTATTCAGCATTGTAATCGGTCTGTCTTCTCTCCTTTTCTCTTGTATATCAGCTTCATTAAACCTATTCCCATTCTTTGATTTAATTCTCCTTTGTTAAAAATATCTACATATACTTCTTTTAAAATACTAGTTAAAAAATCTTTGAAAACTATATAAAATTCACTCCCCAAACCATCTATACCTGGACTTTTCTTTTTGTTTAATTCAGTTATTGCTCTTTTTAGCTGTTCTTCTCTTCATCACACTCTTTTTTTTGTCTTCTTCTCCTGCTGTTGCTTTTATTTGCTTCAGTAACTCTAGTTTCTCTTTTTCTCTCCCCTCCTCTGCACTACACCATTTTTTCCTCTTATTTCTTTAATCATTTCAGCTTTCCCTCTTCTTTTTTCTACATCAAAGAAAAATTTTGTACATTTTTCGCCATCCACTGTATATTTTGCTTTACTTCTTAATCACACCCCTTCATATTGAATTAAATTAAATTTTAAATTTATTAATAAATTAAAAAAATTACAGTAAAAACATTGTACCCATTTTTCACAGAACCAAACATATGAGAAAAAGAAACAACCACCATAACAATAACAATCATTCAAATTTCTCCCATATCCAAGTTACACCATCTATTGTGTACTCTAGCATAGTGTTTCCTTCTACAAACATTTTAATAAAATCTTCCTCTTCGTCATTCATTAAAATATATTCACATAATTTCACAGTAAATTGCAATGTAAATTTGTTTTTAAATAGAATCCACACATCAACTTTTGCTATATTTCTTCTTAGCCATATTGCATGTTTTGCAATTGTTACCAAAAAATTAAAAACTCTCATTACATTCTTTACCATTAAAACCAAATAAGAACATTTTCCATGTCTTTTCTGTCATGTCTTCGTCATATATTCAATATTGACTTCACTATATTTTTTATTTTTCCCATAAAAACTCTCAACTCTTCACAATATAAAAACAAATGCAATAGGCCTTCTTCACATTTCATACATACCCTACAATTTGCATTGCTTTCTATCCCAATTTTTTGCAATCTCATTTCTGTTAAAATGCAGTCGTTCTTCAAGAGGAAGTTCTCTAGAATTGGATCCATCTACTTCATTCCCACATTCCTCCATATCTCTCCTTCACTTAGATCATCATATCTTTTTCTCCAACAATTATTTGCCACAGGTTTAATAAAAGCCATTTCTCTAAACACCAAATAAACATTCAATAAAAAAACCTGTTTTCCCCATTTTTTCCTTTTAAAATACAGTTCAGGCATACCTCCCTCCTCCCCTTCTTCATTCTTTTCAATTCCTTCCACCCATTCATTTGGTATAGCTTTCTTCAAATCATCATATTGTTTAACCAGTGTTCCTTTTCCAACGTTCCCTTCTTTTCCAAATATTGTATCAACAATTGCTTGCAGCGGAAGATATCCTTTTATTAGTTCATACAACACATCTTTTATTTGCCTTATACCTATATCCCACCATTTCTTATAATAAATCATATTTCCCTCCTTTGTGATATTCTGATTTAAAAACAATGGTTGTTCTAGCAATTGTATTCTTCCTTTTGGTACAATCAATACATTATCTAAAAAAAATCCCCCAGGCTTCTAAAACTTCCTCATAGAATTTTGGTAACCCTTTCAACATATCTTTTTTGGTTTTCATCCACAATACATTATTTTCAATGTTAAAATATCCACGTTTCTTTATGAAGAATTCCATTACATTTTTCCACGTTGCTTTTCACTACTTTGACCCTTATAGTTTTCATCCTTAGAAGTGGATCTAAAGGCCCCAGTCCTCCCATTTCAGTTCCTCCAATAAGCGGTATCATATGCAATTTATACTCTTCGCTTCCCCCATAAAAAATCTAAAACACTTTCTTTTATTCTTTTAAAATACTCATGAGGCAATGAGGTTATACTCAGCACATACCAAATTTTAGAAAGCATTAAAGCATTTATCACCAATACTTTCCCCTTTAATGATAAATTTCTCAATTTCCAAAATCTCAATCCACTTTCAATACCTTTTAAAACTCCCTCCCAGTTAAAAACATCAGCTTTATTAAAATCCATACCTACCCAGATCCCCAATATTTTTATGTTCTTCTTCTTTTTTAAAATGTACGTGCTGAGGTAGAAGTTCCTCCTTCCCGATTCTCATGCGCATACACTTTTCGACATTCACCTTTGCTCCTGACCCTTTACAGTATTTCTATAAAATGTTCATTGCCCACATAATGCTTTGAACATCCTCAACCAATAATGTTGTGTCATCTGCATATTGATATATTGGCTCTTGTTCAGTATTTCCTTCTATTCTTATGCCTTTTATCTCATTATCTGCTTTTATTGCTAATCCCAGTGGCTCTGCTACTAATGAATATAGTAAAGCAGATAATGGACATCCTTGTCTAATCGATCTTGTTGGTTGAAAACATTCAGATATAAAACAATTGCATTTAATACATGTGTAAATATTAGAATAAAAAATCATAATCCATCTTCTAAAATTATCCCCTTTAATGACATTAAATAAATATTCATGTTTCACTCTATCAAAAGCTTTCTCTAGATCCAAACTAATTAAACTGTACTCCATATGCCTGAGTCGTGCTTATAATTTTAGGTAATACGTTTTTCAATCTATTTGCCAAAACCTTTGCTAAAACTTTAAAATCTGTATTTAACATAGTTAAAGGCCTATAATTCTTTAGCTCACTTGTATTCCCTCTTTTTTTAATAAATCATTTAAATCATTCCTATCTTCATTTTTTCACTTAATTCTCCTTTTTTAAAAATCTCATATATTTCTTTCAAGAATGGTACTATCATCTCTCTAAAACTCTTATAAAATTCATTTGTTAATCCATCTATACCTGGGCTCTTTCCTATAGTTAATTGTCTTATTGCTATATCAATTTCATCTTCCGATATCTCTGGATCGCATAAAACATTATCTTCCTCCAAAACTTTTACCTTTATTTGATTTAAACAAAACTCTTCTTCTTTCTTATCTATCCCCCTTCCCTTAAACATATCTTCTTAAACATTTTTAACTGTTGATAAGATTGCTGCATTTAAAACCCAAACCCCTGCTCCTCTTTCCATTCTTGTAAAATCTAATTCCACCCCTAAAAAAATTATCACCAAGACCATCTTCTTTATAATATACACTTTTGATATTTCCCTCCATTTCCCCATCACATAAAACATAATCAATTCTAATTTTTGTCCTATTTCTCTTTCTCCATACATACATCAAATTACTTTCCTTCATTACTTTCACCAGCTCTTCTCTTCCCTTCTCAGCTTTAAAAACCGTTTTACTTGCCAAATCTAACTCTGAAAAAACAGTATTAAAATCTCCTATTAAAATAACATGTTGCCATCTTTTTATGTTAAAACTCACCTTTTTAAAAAAATTCACCCTTTTCTTTTTCTTCCTTTGGTGCATGTAAATTGTAAATAATTATATTCTCTTCATCTTTTTCTATTTTTACAGCCATACTTTTCCCTACCCCATCCTCAAATATGACTTCTTTTTCACATACCCCTCTTTTTATTAAAATTGCTACCCCACTCCCTAATTTTCCTTCTCCATTATTCACATAAATATTGCCATCCCATTTTGTTTGAAACCTTTTAACACTTTCATTTTTCCAATTTGTTTCTTGGGTTACGTTCTGGGGTATGTCCGCGTGTTTTTTGTGTTTTGTTCTCTCCCCCTTTTCTCTCGCCCTCTCTCTCTCTCTCTCTCTCTCTCTCTCTCTCTCTCTCTCTCTCTGCAGCGGTTGCCTCATTGGTCTGTCTCAATTAACCCCGCTGATGTCATCGGCCGTGACATCCAATCAGCCTCTGACCCCGCCTATTTAAAACCCGCTGCCATTCATTCAAGAGAAGTCGTTGTTGTCCTGGTCGTGTTAAACTAAAACCCTGTTGTACCGCTGTCTGTTCTGTGTTAAGTTACGCTGCCTTACTGTGTTTTTGTTCTTGTATGTCAATTGTTCCATGTTTCCCCGCTTTGTTCTAGTCACTTGTTTGTATGGTTAATTTGATGTTTGTTACCCTAGTTGTGACTTTGTTAGTGTCAGGGAAAAGGGGACAGGTAAGTACGTCACGTGACATACATGGTGCAGCACGCAGGAGGTCCGTTTTTGTATTAGACACACTAGGTTAGGAGCGAGCACCACCCTCTGTACTTTTGGTTTGGCTAGTTAGTGTAGGTAGTTAGAGCATCCTGGACGCTGAATATTTATTTTCTATCTTTTGTTGTAGTTAGGTTAGAGGGCTAAAATAGGTAGACTTGTTTTGTTTTGTTCATTTCTTTGCTTTGGTGCTGCTCGCGTCCCTTTTTCCCCTTTGGTGTCCTGTTCTGTGTTACTGTAAATAGTTTGTAAATATTACCACTCTCACCCAGCACTACACACTTCACTACTTGGATATAGACAAATAAATCACTTGGATTGTTTTGCACTACTGGTTACTGGTCCGTGATTACCCACACACCACTCATATTTTAATAATCAAATAAGTGTTATTCCCCACGTACCCCTAGACTAATTGAGGTTGTAACACTTGCAATACAATCACATCAGCTGCTTTGCATAAGACCCCATCTTTTCAAATTTCTCCATGTTCAGTAAACCTCTAGCATTCCATGATACAATATTTAAAAGCATAATAATTAATAAATAATTCAAAAAAATAAAACCAAACATTTTTTCTCAGTCTCCCTCCTCCTCCTCCTCTTCCATCAGCGCTTGAAATCTATTCTCCCACAAAGTTTTCCCCTTACTCTGTTCTTTTTCTTGGTTGCATCCACATTTGGTATTACCTTAAAAGTCTCCCTTCTGTCCTTTCTATAGCCCATTTTGTCCATTTCTTTCTCCTCTTCAGTTGTCTCTTCAATTTCCTCCTCCTTGTCTTTTAGTCCTTGCTCCTTCATTTCCTCCAATGTCCCTTGTGTTACTTCCAGTGGTGTCCATATTCCTTCCTCCATTGCCCCTTCCTGCCTTTTCTCTTCCATCTCCTGATTTTCCACATTAGCCTCTTTATTCACTCCATCTTCTCCCTCAGTCTCTCCATTATTTTGCAATTCAGTTTCTTTCAACATTTGCCCTCCTACATCTTCTGGCTCTATATGCTGAATTTCATCCTCATCCTCCACCCAACACTAACATCTTATCATCACCTTTCTGCAATCCGGGCACTTAATTGCATCGCAATCCCTCGAAAAATGTCCCTGCTCATCGCACTGAAAACACTTCGGACAGTCTTTGAACACATGTCCGGGATTCATGCGCAATCGACAGGTTTTAACCTGGCGGTCATGCATGATCCGGAAATACTGCGCTTCCTCCTCCGTGTCAAATTTTGTACTGTATGGCAGGGACACTACTTCTTTAGGGAATTTTACCCTTAGGTACCTTGCACCATCTGCAATGTCTGTGCACGGATACATTCTCCTTCTGATGTCCGATGCAGGTGTTATGCCCCAGTTTTGTAATTTGTCTAAAATTTCATAGTCCTCAATAT